>NC_051157.2:60099-96710 GCF_013339745.2 Dermacentor silvarum
CGCGCTTCCTTAACACTGGCCTATGTGAGCGAACAGATACTGTTATTCAAATCTAAAGTCGTAGTGTTCACTCATAACTTGAGCTAATGCGATCCGCGTGAAAAATTCGCCCTGCTGTCAGTGATGTCAATTATGTAACGTGATGCTCTGCAAAACCTGTATGCAGATATCACTGCGCAAATAGAGCGGTTGATGTTTTCAAAGAAGAAGAATAATTATGTAGTTTTACGTGCCAAACCTACGACCTGATTATGAGGCACGCCGTAGTGCGGGACTCCGGAAATTTGGACCACCTGGGGTCCTTTAACGTGCGCCTAAATCTAAGCGCACGGGTGTTCTCGCATTTCGTCCCCATCGAAATGCGGCCGTCGTGGCCGGGATTCAGTTGATGTTTTCAAGATTATTGCGTTGCGAGTAATTTTTACATTGATTGGACCGTTTCAAGGGAGGTAATGAAGGCATTTATTGCGGGGCAAACTCCCACATGTCATAGAAGCGTACGCCACTCTCACGGTTTCGCGTATTTTCGGGAAAGGGGCTTTATTCCGAAATGTTTAGCTGCGTCGTGCCTGTCAGTAACATTGAATGCATAGTTGCAGAGGTTCGATTTACACAATGGTACACAACAATAAGACATACTGAGGCATGCAGAACACGTGCTTTCAAAAGCCGGAAAAAAATACATGCACAAACTCATCCGGGAGACTGGAGTTGTCTAAGTATTTATAAGCATTATGCCAATTGCTCATCTCCACGCCGCCCGGTGTCATTATCAGTGTTATGACACTTGATCCGGCCAGTACAAACGACAGGGCTGCGGCGACACGAACTGGTGCGGAAGGCGGTGTAAGGTGCATTGGTAACGCAAGCAAAGTATGCGCCGTGTGCGCTGATGACGTTCGGATCATCATAAGCCGTTATCGCTGTTTAGTTCCTTGTCTATCCGTATCGAACTGTTATAAACCGTGATCAAAAGACTCCGGCGGCAGCATGGACAGATCAAACGTACTATGGCACCGTCGTGTGGAGCGTATCGTGAAAGCGATCTGTGAAGCGGACAGGGAGTGCCGACTGCTGATAACTCCGCATGGTGTTTAGTGTTGAAAGTGGTTCTTGTTATCGTTTGTACCACATTTACCTATCTACGGAACAACAATGATAGTCGCTTGCTGCTGCGGGTCCATCTGGATAGCGATCGTCTTACGTACGCGAGGGACGGACGGATGCACGGACAGTTTTCTCGTTGGGTAAGAATAGAAATGGCATTAAAAAAGAAAGAAAAGAAACACGAATGCAAGTTTCGCCCTCTCAGCGCGGCCGGAAATACTGCTTGCGGAACACGTGCGTGCAAAAGCCTGAGAAATAACTCGAATGCAATCAAACGTATTCCTAGGCTTCGTAGTGCGCGCGGCCACTCAGCGCCAGCTTTCTATGATGATGATGATGATGATGATTTATTGGCATCCCCTTTGAAACGGGGCAGCGACAAATAGTCACCTAGCCTGCTTGATTTAATCAGGTATACTATACATGTGCTTTATCTAGCATTTCTGTATACTTCTCATTATTCTTTTTTTCTTTTTCAAAAATTTACCTTGTACCGCTACCTATGATTTTAAGAGATCAGGTCGTATCCATCTCTTCCCTGCTTTTTTTCCAGCAGTACTCTAATCGTCTCTTGCTTATCTCTACGGCTGATTTGTTGTTGTTTCCTTCCACTTTAAACCCAAGCGCTTCTGGGAGTTGCACGTTACCTACGGTTCTCGCTGGGTGGATCCCGTTGCATTCCATCAGGATGTGCTGAGTGGTTTCTGGATCTTTACTGCAGCATACACATGCCTCATCTAGTTCCGAATACTTGCTCCGGCATGTTTTGGTCCTTAGGCAACCGGCTCGAGCCTCAAATAGCAAGGCACTGTCCTTTGTGTTATCGTACAGATTATCCCTTCTAATTTCTTTCTTCTCATTCTTGTAAATCTCCATTGTCCTTTTTGCTTCCATTCTTTGCATCCAATTCACGGTCTCTATTTCTCTCTCTTTCTGATGACTCCTGGATGTCTATTTCCAGCTTCGATTATCCTGTATTTGGTTGCCAACTTCCTTGACCTCTTCCTCCATTCTGTGTCCACGCTTTTCATGCAGGACTTGTGCACTTTCGCCGCCCATTTATTTTCATCCATGTTCCTGAGCCTTTCCTCAAACCTAATTTTGCTCTTTACTTCTCTTACTTCAAAAGAGGCCCAACCCATGTCACCATGCACTGCCTCATTTGTCGTATTACCGTGTGCTCCCAAAGCCAACCGGCCTACTGATCTTTGGTCAACATCCAAACCCGATAAGATATCCGATTTTAAGCATAGAATGGCATTTGCGAATGTTAGTGCTGGCACCATTACTCCTTTCCAGATTCCACGCACCACCTCATACTTATTGTGGCCCCACAGTGCTCTGTGTTTCATTAATGCTGCATCGATGAAGGTCTTTTCTGAGCTACGGAAATCTCTATGCACTGAGTTAGTACAAACATATTATCCTTTAAGCGTCTGCCTGGCCTGAAACCATTCTGAAGTTCCCTCAATACATCGTTTTCTCCACCCACTTCGACAGATCTATTTTTATGGCTTGCATTGCCATTCTATTTATCACTGACGTTACTGTAACTGGCCTGTTCGAGCTCGTCTTATCCTTATCTCGTTTGCCTTTGTAGATGAGATTCGTCTTGCTTTCACGCCATCCAACGGGAATTTTTTTTTTTTTTTTGTTCTAAACACACAGCGTATTCTACTCACACAGCGCCGCCACACGGCAGCGGCGAAACGGGCGCCCGACCTGGCCCGACAGCCTGAGGAGCGCGTTCGGCCAGGCACTGAACAAAAAAATGTCGCAATTTCCCCCGAAAGGCGAAGCATCAATTGCGATAGCAAATTAGTAGAGAGCTATTCGGGGTAGGGATAGTAGTTCTATCGGCTGCATAAACTTGGACACATTCGCTTAATAACTGAATTAACAAGCGTTGTGTCAGAGCGCACAAGCGAACATCAATAGATCACACTCAATGACCGCAGACAACCACTGTCAGTCAAAACGCTGGCATCAAGCACAGCCGCCGCAGCGAGCGAAAGTTCGTGCGGTCTATCACTTCAACGGAAACTGAGCGGCGAATGCACAGTGCATACACAGGTCAGAGCCGTGTGGAGATCGCTTTTAAGAGACAGTGCGGGCGACCACCGCAGCCGGGCAAAGTACAAGCGCGATTGTTGGCGGAGTAGAAGCTGCGCCCCCCCTCCCTCCCGCGCGGCCTTCCCGCTTTCCTCCTTTCGCGTTGGAGATTCAGTGGCCTGTTCCCCTTGTGCCCGGTCGCAAGATACGCATTTGGTGCCGCAGCACAGCATCGCCCCGCCTCCCTCCCTCCCATACCCCCACGGCATTTCGCGCGACTGAAGTCGCGTTTGCTTTCCGCCGTGCGTTTGCTCTCCGTGATACCGCGCGCCCCCCGCACGCTTTCACTCGCGCATACGGCACGCGGCGACGATTTTATCGCCCTTGGATTTGATACGGAACCTGGCGACGGCGAAGCAGACGGCAGAAATCCGCTTGAAGTGTGCATATAATTTGCTGCCGCAATAATAATAGAGGAGGCGCTGGCTAAACACGATAAACAGGAACGATTATGCCACACGCACAGCCTTCAAGGTGGCTCAGCTAGATGGAGCCGGATGTCTTCTCATCTCATCATCAGCCTATATTTATGTCCACTGCAGGACGAAGGCCTCTCCCTGCGATCTCCAATTACCCCTGTCTTGCACTAGGTGATTCCAGCTTGCACCTGCAAATTTCCTAACTTCATCACCCCATCTAGTTTTTGGACGGATGTCTTAAGGGAGCGCAAAACAGCCTGGCTGGAGTGCATGCCTTTAAGAAACCTCGTTTCAACGATGGAAGTACGTTATGTCAGTATATTGATTCAAAGCTAAACGGATTGCATCGACAGTCATGGTGAGATGGATTCTGAGGATTTAATGCGTAAGCATTCTTTGGCGAGTACCCCAGCTCCGTCACGCGAAAAGTATAAGGACTTGCAATGTATCTGTAAAAAATACGTATTTTGTCGAGTTAGTACATTTGTTCAATATAATAGTGTAAATGATGATAGGTAGCTTTATGAGCGATAAGGAACAATTTAAACAAAAATTGCACTGAGAAAATATCCATTTGTAAACGTGTGGCTTAGTAGAAAATGCTTGGGGAAGCTAATAGGTGTGCGCCGACTTAAATTTGGGGGTGGGCCAACTAGAAACCGGGGGGCAGGCTAACTTGAAATTGGAATGTCGGCCAACTTCAAATTGGGGAGTGGGTCAACTTAAAATTTGGTGAAGGCCAACTTGAAACTTAGGGTAGGTCAACTTAAATTCGGGAGGGCCAACTTAAATTTGGGGATGGCCAAACACAAATTTAGGAATGGGCCAATTTAAAATCTGGGGGTAGGGCAAATTAAAATTTGGGTGTGGGCCAAGTTAAATTTAGGGTTGGGCTAACTTGAAATCAGGCAGTGGGCCAACTTAAATTTGGGGGTGGGGCAAATTGAAATGTGGGCTGGGCCAATTTGAAATTTGGGGTGGGGAATCTTAAATTTGGGGGTGAGTCAATTATAAATAGGGAATGGGTGCGCCAACTTGAAATTTGGGGGTAGGTCAACTTAAATTTGGGAGTGGGCCGACTGAAATTCGGGGCTGTACATACGCACACTTACGCAACTCTAGTGCAGTTTCTGCATTCGTTTTATTTCAGATACAGCAAATGACACACTTATAAGAAAGTGCTGAGCAGGTTATTTCTTCTACCTGCCATCTCGCACAGCTTTCTGAATGATAAAGACTTCAGAAGAGTTACTATTGCGATTAACATTCCTTGGGAACATCTTGCCCTTTCAGAGTAGTATCTGCCTTTCTCATTTTTTCCACTAATTTAGGTTGGCAAATTCCCAAATTTCCAGTTGGCCCACACCCAAATTTTGCTTGGCCAATGTCAAAATTTCAGTTGGGCCATCCCCCATGTTTCAAGTTTGTCCAAACCCCAATTTGAAATACACCCACTCCGAAATTCACTCGGACCAGTCTCCCTCAAATTTCAAGTTGCCCCCCCCTCCAATTTAAGTTGGCCCACGTCCAACTTTAGAGTCGGCCCACACTCAATTTTGAAGTTGAACCCACCCCCAAATTTAGGTTGGCCCAAATGCAAATGATAAGTTGACCTACCCCCATATGTCAAGTTATTGCCCTCCCACAATTAAGTTGGCCCATGTCCCTATTTAAGTTGGCCCAGGCCCAAATTTCAAGTTGGCCAACACGCAAATTTCAAGTTGAACCACCACCATATTTCAATTTGGCCCGCCCTCAAATTTCTGTTGGTCCACCCCTACTATAAGCTTCCCCGTGTATTTTCTATGGAGCCCTATGCGTCCCTAAGGGTAATGTTTCTTTATTTTACTTTTTGGTTTAAGTTCGTGCTTAACAATTTTAAAAGTACCAATCATCTACATTTACCCTATTATAACGATTAGAAGTCTTCGCGAATTACGCATTTTTGTGCAGATACAAGGTGTTACACGTTTTGAGTGACAGAACAGGGGATGAGTATCCCAGAAGAATGCTTATGCACTGCAATACAAATTTAAGTATACGACCAAATAACAGTAGCTCAACTTACGCGCTTCATGCTGGAGTACACCGCGGTTCATTTATCGCCCTCTGTTGCGATCGCTGGAACTTGAGAGTGTTTGGGGCCCTGCTGTACTAATAAATTAACCAATATTTGAAGTGCGCTGTACCTGCTTTGTGTACGTTCAATTGCTACTTTCTTCGCTATGGTGACAATAGACGTAAGTTTAGCTTAAAAGTGTTTACACTGTAATATTTAGGTGACCCGTTCCACAACAGGCACTCGTCCACAAAGAATTCAATAGAGTTGTTTCATAATTATGAGAATTAAGGTGGGCTGTTATCCTCAAGAGACTCCAAATTGACATGTGTCTCAATGGACATACATTTATTTAGTTTCACGGATCGCACACTATATGTCGAAAAAGTCGTTATCTATCTCAAGATGAAGACAGCGAAATATAAGTAAAAAACAGTTTATAAGGTATCCTGTCAAGCCGTTTTCTGCTATCAGCTAATACAGCACAAATATAAAATTCCATGTGCAAGAAATAGTTAAGTTTGTCTAGAAGTTAGAATGGTTGCATTTGCCACCATAAATTGCGCCGATAACCATGTTGGTTGTCAGTCAGCGGATTGCTGCTCTTAAGCCTGGCAATAATGTGGTCAAATATCTCTCAATGGAATTTAGTGGCATTTACCTCCCACTGTTTTCGTCGGTTATATCGCTATGACGACAACCGAATTTTATTAGCTCTATAGGCAACGATAATCGACTGACTAATTGAGCTGGCGTGCTTAGCAATTCGCGATGAAACCGTTATTTGGAAATAACTCACGTGAGGCACAGCAAACGCCAGAGCTAGAAAGTGCGGTGCACCAATATAGTGCGAAGCACATGTGAATAATTTATTCCTTCATGAGATGTTAGGTTATAAACAAGGCCGTAGTTGTGGCAGACACCGAAACAGAGGGGTCTAGAATAATTGAACCCCCTCGGGCTCTTTAAGCTGCACTTAAGAGGAAGCTTTAGCTCGAGGGCTTTTATCTAAATACATTATAAAGGAGAAATCGTTTTTTTTTTTGCCAACGTCTGCAGCAAACTTGGTGAGGTATGTTGCATTTAAAAGAAAAAGTTAAAATCTATTGACTGTTTGCGAATGTTTGATCTTGGTTGTCAATTTCTTAATAAAAACTGTCAGAAATTGCAAATTTTGGGAAATCAGAACTGTCAAGTACATCTAAAGCAAAGTTGATATAATATACATGTTATACAGGGCTCCCAAGTAAACTACTAATACGTGAGTCGAACATTTGCAAAACCCTCGTAAACAATCTCACAAATTCGCGTAAGGTAAAAATTCACCAATCATATTTGTCCTCTTTGGATGCTCCAATGGATGCAGTTTACAGAACTGTGATATCTATTATTCGTGGTGCAGAGCTTTGTAAAGTTCGTGCTTCTATTTTTTCCAAACGTGCCAATTTTTGAAACTTCCTTTTAAAAGCTTCAAGCCTAAAACCGAAATTCCGCTTCCAACAGTCACTAGAATAACTTTTTCTCCCAAATGCAAAAATGTTTATAAAAATCGGCCCAGTGGCTATCCCAGAAAAGCGTTTCTGTGTATTACATGTATTTGAATAGGCGGCATCACAGCTGGGTCCGAGCTGAAGCTTCCTCTTAATTCCAATTACAGGGGCGTTCTTACGGGGCCCTCTTTCGATGTTAGTCATAGCTGCAGCTGATTGTACTTCTGGTTATAGACAGGGCGTGTCGCGACCACTTATGATGTAAGCGGCGAAGTCGCCGCGTGCAGAGGGTAATGGTCATTTGCCAAGAAATCCAAGCCGGATGCAGCTGTAATCGCAATCTTGATACGACATAGCTGGCGGCTGGCGTCTTGATGCGCAGACTGTCAGTGATGATCAAGCAAGGCGTCTTCGGCCGAACCATTCTGATAATGAAGCTAAACTAACAGCAAACAGCTGGCATATTTATAAGCACGCATCTTCATTGTAGGCGCTCCCGCTGATAGTAGTTCTAATTTACAGCTATCGTCACTAATTAGAGAAAAAAATTGCAGGAGGCGTGACGACTCTGAATCACCGCTGAGAATCAGCTGAGTGCGACAGCTCTCCGTAGCTTCCAAAACGACGGTGAGATTCTCACGTTTGTTAGACATGTATCGCTCGCAGAAGCCGGGGGCGTTCAGCGTGCGCGAACGTTATAGATGTGATGCCTTGCCTTGAGCACAGCGTCATGATGGCGGCCGCAAAACGTCCAGTAGCAATTTGTTCCACCGCGAGTCCCATGCAGCGGCCACTGAAGCAAAACATTCCCGTCAATTGCACGATGTTACTTCAAATTTCAAGGACGAGATAGCAACAGCTAATTCTTACCACTACAGTTTAGTCATAGCTGATGTAATTAAGTGACTCTAAACAATGAAGTGTGTCTATGAGAAATATATATTGAGATGAGGTTTATTAGGCGCCAAGGGGCTGGTGACGATTGAATTTCGCTGACTGGGGAAGCGGCACAAAGCTTTGGGCGCTGCCTAACTTGCCGCACGCAGTTCCAGGGAAGAACGGCGCGCAAGCATCGTAAATACATCAAACGATCATACTGCGCGCCACCTTTGCATTCATTTGCATTTTGTTCACACAAGCTGTCCTAGTAGATCGGGAGGCGCTATCAGACCGCACGTTGAAATAAACTGCGACAGCCGGCGGTTCCTTCAACCTGTGCCTCCAAGAATCCCGTGATACCCGCTGCGAAGACGGTACAACATTTAACGGAGATTCAGGCTCTTTTTCGGGGAGTTCCGTTACCGTCACTATATAGAGCAGTTGTCAGGGCGAGCAGAATTGAATAAAAAATATATCCTCTTCGCTCTTCGATCGGAGAGGCCTGTTTGCCGCCACCAAGACTGGGTAGGCTGGATTGGGCTCACTAATCGGAGCGTGCATTCTTCTAAGAGCGACGACGTGCCCTTCCACTAGCCTCTCAGGGTACCCAGTGTACTGTTCCCTGTTGTGCCGTCATGGATTTCCGGACGCTGCTCCTTCTTTCACTGCTGGTCGCAGGTGATTGCCTCATATGTTGCGTGCGTTTGTCAGGGCCCTCATAATGCATGACCTATAGGGCCACTTGAAAAACATGTGAAGGGTTGCGTTGAGGTCCCAGGAAAAGTCATCTTGTAAATTACGCCAGTAAATTATCATTGTCAGTAAAAAAAACAAAAAAACGGGCAAGTTTGCACTCGGTCGCGCAAGGCTTAGGCACAGCGAAACATACTGGCTGCTACTGCTAGGTATTAAAATGGTTGCTGTTAGCTCCTAACTTGGTTTAACCTAACTACGCATGCAGGAAGGTATTCTCGAGCGATCATTTTCGGAGGTACCTTCCCTTTCGCGACATTTCGTGTGACAAGCGCTGGACGCGTAGGCGCCTACGAGCGACAGCACTCCTGGCATGCCACAAACGCAGGCAGGCTAACCTAGGTTGGCACAGGGTCATGAACGCTGCTGCTTGACGACACCTGAACGCGTTGGAGGCTAGTCGCTCGATATCAATCGGCCAGCTTGGCTGTGTCTTGAGCTTTCCGTGACCTAGTGCAAGCTTTTGCCTTTTTGTTTAGCTCCTGGCTCAGCACGCCGCGGAGAGAAGAGAGGCGGGGGTAAAGGAGGCAGGGAGCTGGCGAGGAGGAGACCGCGTGGTCTCCTCTTCTTCGTCCGGGTTGCCATGGCTACGGCGCGGCAGTTTCTTGGCACGCACCACAATTTACGGCTGGCTTAAACAGCTTCGCTGTTAACACGATATTATCTTGACAGACGAAGTGAAGTACTGCGGTTTTGTAGCACGTGTATTGCGTCTTCTCTGGACCTAAATAATGTTATTTCACTCACTCACGTGCATGTTGCATGGTCACAAGTAGACGATAGAGTTTCTTCAATTTACGCATATATCCTGAAATCGGGAGATATTAATATTTTAAGGCTTGGTCATTTCTGTTGCAACTAAATAAGGCTAAAGTTATCCAAGTGTTCAAGAAAGGCGACAGAACTTGCACAAAAATACCGTCCTATTGCTATTCTCTCATTTTTAAGGCCAAGCTGTCAGCCTCTCGGTGGTCGGCATTTTTGCTGTCGGCGTCCGTTAGCAAAAATGTAGGCCAATCCCCGGCTGCAGTGTAGGGCAGAGCAGTGGCTCGTATCCCCGTAAGGCAGAGGCTTCAATGCACTCGGCAAAGTGAAGTGACAAGTGCTTGCATTCTTTGAAATCACGTATACAACATACAGAACAGCAATTGTTTCATAAAGAACAGGTGCAAAACAATCATGCGAACCACATAATGGATTATGAGGCGCTCCTGATAACAATGTCCAGCATGTTATCACAGGTATGCAGACTACGTGACTGTGATGCAGACTATATCACAGGTAAACACAGGTATGCAGACTACGCAACGCACATGTCACATCCCTTGACCCGTGACACGGTACGTTGCTGTTGATGATGTTGATGATTTAATGGCATTCGCTTAGAAATGGGACATTGACAGTCATCTAGCCTATCAGGTATGCCATAAATGTTTTCATTACATCAATATTTATGCATCACCACATTGTTCTTTTTTTTTCCTCAAGCAGGACTTCTCTATATACCTTGCACCGCAATTCTATGCAACTGCTACATGGCGTGTGACCTGGTACAATATTATGCAACTGCAATTCAAAGTGTGCACGTATCGATTGTACACAGCGCGCATGTCACATCGCCAGACAAGTGAAACAATGCGACGCTAATGGTGATGGTGATGATCACTTGTTAGTAGAGGCCGGATCTTAAGGCATTAAAAAAGCGTGTTCTAGGCGCCAAAAATAGGCAGGCAAAACAACGTTTTAGGCCTCCAACGTCGTAAATATAGGCACAATATATTTTTACATGATTGCATATAATTTCAAACGAAGACGTGCGCGACCTGTATCTACGATAGGAGAACAAGAAATGTGATTGTTTATGATGGCGCAAATACGCCAACATAGCCGTGCAATTGTCCCATAAACTGCTGGTCTAATGACGATCAATTGGGCTAATTCAACAAGCGCACTGCTCACATTCATGTTCAATGGCCAATGTACTCGAGCGCCTCATATAGTGAAACATGCATGAAAAAGAACACTTGAAAGCTGGGACTACTGGTTAAAAAAAAGTGCTACTTTATGTCTGCCTTACGCAATTAAATTAGGATACACCAAAAACAGACATATATTAAATGCAAGAGAGACTACGATTTATTAAGAAATTAACATGTTCTTACATTAGAACTCTTAGGTACAACTCTGGCAATTATCTCACATACAATGACATTATATAGATGTTCTTACATTAGAACTCTTAGGTACAACTCTGGCAATTATCTCACATACAATGACATTATCCGAATTGTACAGGCAACACGTCCCAAATAGATAGATAGATAACTTTAATGCAAAGATAGAGTTTTGTCTTGCCCCAATGGGGCATCGCTAATGGTCGGGGCCCCTAGTCCAGGGCTCCGCTGGCTCTTGCCATCTTCTATCGTATACACGTCCCAACACTGCCAAATACAATTGCGCCCATTTGAAGTGCACACGTTTGAAAAAATCTGTTTGGAGAGCACGCGGAATGTAGTCTAAGAATCACTGTGAAGATCGTGCAAACAATAGCAAACTACCACCGTATGGTCTCCAGATTTTTGGATAAAACATTGTGCCTCTTGTCACTTGGCATCTTGTACGCTGAGAAGGAACGCTCGATGGCGGTGAACACCTTACAAAGTAAATTACAAACAAAACAAAAGCCGCGTGCACATCACATTTTTCTTTCTTCGTTTGCTCTTCACTCTCCTTTCCCCTGACGGCTCTCTGCGGTTTCGCATTCGCCAACCGCTCGCGCTAAGTCAGCGCGGCGGCGTATACTGGCCGGCGCGTCCCATTTCACTGCTGCTGGCGGTTGTTTTCCGGGAGTTGGTTGAAGTAGAGGACTAGGTTGAACTCCATAGAGTTCCGAACAATGTTGCCCGGCAACATGAATAACGATCTCTAACTGCACTCGAAAGCGAAACTTGAGGCTAAATCGTGTTCATATAGGCGCCGATATTTAAAATAGGCATTTAAAGGCGTTTATAGGCATTTCGGCATAAACGCCAAAATAGGCATTTATACGTATAAAAACACTTTAAAGGCCCTCCTTAACCTATATATCATGCTCATGTATCAAAGTGGGGTGATAGGAGTGCAAGGAACAAAAAAGGCATTTACCTAAAATCCGGTCTCTACTTATTAGCACCCCTTTGATACGCGGCGGTTACATAGTCACCTAGCCAGTTTGGTTTAAGAAGTGGCACGATACGATGCGAATGATGATAACGATGACGAAATATTGGCATCCCCTTAGAAACGCGGTGGTGACAGTCGCCTGGCCATCAATTCTTTATCAGCTACGGCATGCCTCGCGAGGTCATTCATCGCGTCACAATGACTTGAGCCACCGAAGAGCAAGTGTGTCAGGTGTGACGTCACGCAACGTGATCCGCTGTGGACAGGCGTCGCAGCTGCGCTCACTCGGAGCCTCGCCGCTGCGGCACCCCGTGACTAGGAGAGGGCTTAACGGCTGCTTCGCCGGCGCTTGGTCGCTCAGTCTCGCCATAGATGCCACGCCGGCTCGGCCGTCTGTGCGTGCGCTTCAGCGCAGGCGATAGGCTGAATCCAATCATCCAGTAGATATAGCTAGATGGCAGACTGCTAAATCTCAAGCAAAGGTAAAGTTCGCTGCTGAAACACCGGAGCAAAGGCAGGCCACATTAGCACGTTATAAAGAAGCTTACCAAGCGCGGAAGCGTGCATTAATTAGACACTGTGTGCACAGTCTTTGCAAAACCAAGCCAAACAGACCTATGGCTCAGGATAACTAGGTTTACAAGAGTTAAACCTCAGCCAAATTTTTGCCTAGCGTTCTTGTATGCATCTCTTTAACTTCTATATCTTCTCCAAAACTTCTTTAACTGCCTTGTGGTGCTACCTGTGCATCTACTTCATGGCTTTCTACCTGGTGTAGTAATATGCAACGGCAATGCAAAATGTACACGTATCGACACTACGCGGCACGCATGTAACATAGAGTGTTACATGCAGGGTGGTCAGAAGCAAGAAAATTGGTCGGAAATTCAAATGCAGCTGAATGACGAAGCGATTAGCGTGTACGCCTTGAGCAAAACGCATCTACGAGATTTGGAGCAGCCGCCTGTTATTGACAATTATGTATGGGAAGGGTGTAACAGAATGACCGCGTCAAGGAAAGGCGGCGGAGTAGGCATACTAATTAGGCGAGGTCTTAATTGGCAAAGGGTTAAAGAGACATGCAAGGCGCATTTATGGATTAGCGGTACATGGCAAGACAAAGAGACGTGACTGAGAGTACCTTACCTATGGACAGGTAGTGATAGCAGAGTGGTTGATTGCATTAGACGCGATATTAATGAGTACAAGAAATCGGGCCAGGTGATATTAGTGGGAGATGTGAACGCGCACATGGACGATTTAGACGGATATACCTATTACAACGCTTCTCTAGTGCTGGATCTGTCTGATGAACAGAACCTTATAGTAGTTAACATGGAGAATAAGTGCCAAGGAAAGGTAACGTGGCAATGCGGAAGCAGGAAGTCATTCATCGACCACGCCTTACTTTCAGAAATGGTCTAGGAACAACTATACAAAATGATAATAGACGAACATCTATAAAATAGCCTGGGTAGTGATCAGACATTTAACAATAAAGTTCTGGAGAGATGCTATCAGAAAAACGAACGAATAGCATCAGAATTTCCAAAAATGAATGAAGATCAAATAACAGAGATCGCAAAACACCTAGAGATAAATTTGGAGGCTGTTTCTACAGCAGTCTAGGAATGTAAGGAACTGGTAGACGTTGAGCAGCAGGAAATAAGACAGACATGGCAAAAAAAAAAAAATTGCATTGGAAAGAGGAAACCACGTAAGTGGTGGAACAATAAAATAAATTAAACTATACAACAGCGTAAGCAGGCGTCTAGGAATCATCCAGAAGCCAAAAAAGTTGGGATTACACGAAGAAGAGGTGCTCCTTAGATGGAGCAGATACAGAGAAAAGAAAAGGGTGGTGAGTGAGCTCCTGCAAGAGAAACTCAAATGCGCAAGTGAACATTGGGTGCATAATATTCACAAAAGAGACAAAGGCGCCCCAAAAAGATTCTGGAACCATATAAAATCACTCGGAGCTCCTACTAAAAACTCGCAAACGGCCATAAGGGATGAAGACGCTAACATCTACGAAGGAGACGATGCGCTGCGGTACATCACAGACGTTATTAGGGATAACTTCGGCACGAGGAAGAGTTCACTGAGCTGGGAAGTGCGCTACAAATCTCTTGTTTGAATAGTTACATATACAGAAACTACAACAAACATTTAGCTATATTGGTTGCACTTCTAGTTCAGACAACAGATCCAGCAACAACATAACGGCCTGAGAGATCAAAATTTAGCATAGAAAGCTTTTATTGGAAAAAGGCAGCAGAAAATATCCCTAATAACACGGCAACAGGACCTGATGAAATCCCAATACCGATAATCGAAAACCTCCGTCCAATGAGCAAGGCACTGCTGGGAAGAGTGTGCTGGTCTGGGCTGGTTGGTACATCATTAGGACTGGAACAAACAGCGCTAGGACGGGACGAAGTGAGTAGACAGACAAGGCGCTGAACTAACGCTGAACTAACGTTGAACTAACTAGCGTGTGATTACTGCTGACTAATGCCCTATAGCAAGTGATAAGAACGAAGAAAATTCCGGTTGGATGTCGCGAAAGCAAGATCAACTTCATCTACAAAGGCAAAGGAGATAAGGATAAGACGAGCTCGTAGAGGCAAGTAACAGTAACATCGGTGATATATATATATATATATATATATATATATATATATATATAGTGGCAATGCAAGCCATAAGATTAGAAGTGTCGAAGTGGGTGGAGAAAAACGATTACAACTGTCGAAGACGGTTCAGGCCAGGCAGACGCTCAGAGGATATGTTAGTACTAACTCAGTGCATAGAGATTTAGTAGCTCAGAATGGACCTTTATCGATAGCATTTCCAGATATTAAAGGAGCGTATGACAACGTAGACAGGGAATTGTTATGGGATATTCTCAAGCACGGGGGCATAGAGGGCGATTTCGTGGAGCTGCTGAGGGAGACATATAGACACAACCAAGTACAAGTTGTATGGGATGGTCGAAAAGGTAATAAAATGACGGGAATCCACCAAGGATTGACCTCTGTTTCGGGAATCGACCTCTGTTTCCATTGTTGTTCACGCTTTATGTTAAGGGTATAGAAAGACGACTGGAAAAAAGCGAATTAGGGATTGATTTATCCTACATGCGTAATGTACAACTGGTGCAACAGGAGGTCTCTGGACTGATGTACGCAGACGACATAGTGCTACTAGCGGATGAGTAATTAGTACTACTAGACGAGTAATTACGTGGTGTCAATTCAACAGCAAGTCATACCCATAGTCAAGCAATATAAGTGCCTCGGCGTACACATAAATGAAGGAAATACTTACTCAAGCAACCACCAAGATAATCTGAAAATAAAGGGGAAGCGGAATTGGGGGGGGGGGGGCAGCCATAATGAAACACAGAGCACTGTGGGGCCCCAATAAGTATGAGGTGCTACGTGAAATCTGGAAAGGAGTAATGGTGCCGGCGCTAACATTCGCAAATGCCATGCTATGCTTAAAATCGCATATATTGGCGGGTTTGGAAGTTAACAAAAGATCAGTAGACTGGTTTGCTTTCGGAGCCCACGGTAAACCACAAATGAGGCAGTGCAGGGTGGCATGGGTTGGGCCTCTTTTGAAGTCAGACAAGCTCAGAGCAAAATTAGTTTTGAAGATAGACTCGGGAACATGTATGAAAATAACTGGGCGGCTAAAGTGCACAAGTATCTGTACCTGAAAAGCGTGGACACAGAATGGAGGAGAGAGAGAGAAAGGTAAAGGGAAGACAGGGAGGTTAACCAGAGGTTATCTCCGGTTGGCTACCCTGGAAGATGTCAATAAAGTTGGCAACCAAGTACAGGATAATCGAAACTGTAAATGCAGGAATCATCAGAAAGAAAGTGAAAGAAATAGAGACAGTGAATCGGATGCAAGGAATAGAAACAAAAAAAAAGATCCATAGAGATTTACAAGAATGAGAGGAAAGAAATTGGAAGGGAAAATCTGCCTTGCGATATGAGGCTCGAGCCGGTTCCCTAAGGACCAAAACATACCGGAGCAAATATTCGGAACTAGATGAGACATGTGTATGCTGCAGCAAAGATCCACTCAAAGCAAAGTCCACTCAACACATGCTAATGGAATGCAAAAGGATTCACCCAGCGAGAACCGCAGGTAACGTACAACTTCCAGAAGCGCTTGGGTTTAAAGGGACACTAAAGAGAAACCGGAAGTTCGGCTTTAATGGTAGATTATCCTATCACGATCACAGATATACCGTTCTTTCTGCGAACAGAGGTTTAATAAGCGAGAAAATGGCGAAAAACTGAAGGATAGGTGCTGACGCCCCTTCGAATTTCCCGCACTACACCTTCGTGACGTCGGAGATCACAAACGCAGCCCGGCCGTGATTGGTCGAAAGCGATTTATCGTTGTTAATAAAACGCAAAATGAAATACAGCTTAAACGCACATAAACAGCATTTGCCAACTTTTTAAGCCGTTTCAAGCGCGGACGTACAAGTTTACCGCAAAATTAAATAACTAATAGGAAAAAATGGCTGGCGTTACATGCGGTCGTGATAGTTTCGTAGTTTCGTTTCTGCTCCATGCATCATCGCGCGCGCCTGTTGCGCTCTACAGTGCTGCAGTGTTTGGTTGCCTGTTGCGTGGCTCGAAAAACGTTGACTTCGCGGGAAACAGCCGGAAAATGCCTCGTGTGTGTAGTGTTGAGGGCTGTATCAACGTCGCAAGGCGCTTGTTGAGGGGCAGCGGCAGTGTTGACCCGACTGTGTCCTATCATGTGGTGCCGCGCGATGAGCCCCGGCGTTCGCAATGACTCTGTGCTTTGCCGATGATAAAACGGCAAAATAGCCAGAGAAAACGATGGTGTGCTCTCTGCATTTCTCGCCCTCGGATTATGTATATAATCCTGCTTTCGGAAAGTATCTTGGCGTGCCCCAGAGGCCAGTCCTTTCTCGAGCAGCTGTCCCCTCAATGTCGCCTTCATCAAATCCCCTACTGATGCCCCTGCAACAGCAAACTGGCGGCTCGGTGAGTGCTGAATGTCATGAATAAAAACAGGAAAAAACGATACCGAGAACGCTTGTTCTATCGGGAACATTGTCGCCTGGCGTCGATGAAAATGAGGCTTCGCTTCCCGTCGGCGCGGCCAGCGGCTCACCGCCATTGTACGCGGAAACACCTACCGCACGAGCACGGAGGATCATTTCGCTCTCCGTTTCACTGAAGTCACTCAAATGCAGTCCTGTTTCCCTGGCGAGCTCTTCGTTGCAAGGTTCAGCGTCAGCAACGGTATCCATCGCGGCCACAGAACACCTTAGCAAAAGTCGCAGCGAACGCAAACGCCGCGACCATGCAGCCTATGATGGAGCGAGCGCCTCAGCCGTTTACGCAAGCGATGACGTATCATGGCGCCCTCTGATTCCCTGACAGCAATGAAATCTGTGACGACACTGCTTCAGCGCCGAATCTGGGGTGAGAGAAACTGAGGAAGAGATGTTTTGTCTTTGTTTACGAATTTCTCCGCTAATAACTCATATTTTTGCACCCAACTGCATGCATTCCTGAAGGTCCCTCTTTCATTCCAGCTGAACTTCTTGTTTCTCTTTTGTGTCCCTTTAAAGTGTAGGGAAATATCAACCCGTCAGCCGTAAAGAAGCAACAGACGATTAAATTATTGGTGGGAAAAAAGCATGGAAGAGATTGATAGGGCCCGATCTGTTAAATCATAAGTAGCGGTATAAGGTATGTTTTGGAAAACGAAGAAAAAGAATAATAAAAGGTGCACAAAAATGCTAGATAAAGAACATGTATAGTATACCTGAATAAATTAAGCAGGCTAGGTCACTATTTGTCACCGCCCCGTTTCAAAGGGGATGCAAATAACTCATCATCATCGTGTGTTACATAAAATAAAGAAATAAATAAGTGGGCAGCTAAAGTGCACAGGTATCTGTACCTGAAAAGCGTGGACACGGAATGAAGGAAGAGGTCAAGAAAGTTGGCAAATAAGTACAGGATAATTAAACCTGTGAATTGACAACCAGGAGCCATCAGAAAGAAAGTGAGAGAAGTAGAGACAATGAATTCGATCCAAAGAATGGAAACAAAAAGGGCCATGGAGATTTACAAAAATCACAAAAAAGAAATTAGAAGGGAAGCTCTGTACGATAACACAAAGGGCCGTGCGTTGCTTGAGGCTCGAGTCGGTTGCCTAAGGACCAAAACATACCGGAGCATTCGGTTATTCGGAACATTCGGAACTAGATAAGGCATGTGTATGCTGCAGCAAAGATCCAGAGTCCACGCAGCCCATCCTAATGGAATGCAAAGGCATTCACCCAGTGAGAACCGTAGGGTTCCCTACCGACCTTATCTCTACTCAGCAGTAGAGATAAGTAAGAGACCTTTAGAGTATTGGTGGGAAAAAAGCAGGGAAGAGATTGACAGGACGTGATCTCTTGCATTTATAGGTTACGGTACAAGGTAGATATTGAACAAAAAATGCGAATATTCAGGTGTATAGAAAAATTATAGATAAAGAACATGTATAGGCTACCGAAATAAATCAAGCAGGCTAGGTGACTATTTGTGACCGCCTCATTTCAAAAGGGGATACCGTTAAATCATCTTCATCATCATCATGTCTCCTCGCACACTAGGCCGCGTCTGTATTATAGGATATTTTTCCGCTGCAAGCTATAGCAAGCGCTGGCGCGGCTCAGTGGTAGATAGAAGAATCCCGCGCGGCGGGGCCGAGTTCGATCCTGGCGGGAACTGGGTATTCTTTTTCTCATTCCCGGCGATAGCTGCTACGGACACCAGACACCGGCGGCGGCGTAGACCATCGCCAATCGAAACGGCGATTGAAATGAGCCCATAACAGCTTGCGCTGTAAAAGATCCAACTTAGCAACTGATTCCATCGTTGTTGTAACACCACTATGGTTACGCAACGCATAGTTAGGACTCTTTAGGAAGAGCGTGAATTGGAGCAGGGGTAAAGGGAAAAAGAAAAGGCAATACTACCAGCGGGGGCGTGCTGCCAAAATTACGATTACTACCCTTACTCTAAACCAATAAAGCATTGCATACTCCCCCTCAGCAGTTGTACTGGTGGTCTTCAACAGCTTCACGGGACATCCGCTTTCACAAGGCCGGGATGCCAATTCAACTTTTTAGTTCAGAGAAAGAAAGCATCACAGGAAGAAAAAAATGGCTTTGATGCTATGCGTCTAATTCACTTTAAGTTGCTATCATGCATCCGTTGTAATACCTCTGTCGTACGGCCTTCGTGATCGTGTCATCGTCGCCATTCGAGCTGCGTCATCGGGTTGCCGTGATACCGTTATCCCCACGCCATCGTTGTCATGTCATTGTCCTCCTGTCCTCGTAGATCCTGCTATCCTCGTTATAGCATCGTGATCATTTAGGAATCTGCATCTCATTGTCGTCATGCTGGCGTAGCCATACCGTCGTTGTCGTCGACGTCATTCCTTCTGCGTCATTCCATCCTCGTCACTGCGCCAGTATCATATGGTCGTCGTCATACACCCGTACGTATAAGCGATTTCGGTAAGCGAGTGCCGTAGAAAAGTAGGACGATGTCACAGTATGTCGCATATTGCCGAAACAACGAATGTTTCAGAATAACCACCTACACGTGTTAAATAAACGTTACTTCAGAAACACGTTGGGTACATTGCTCGAATGCTCATCGCATTATAGTCGACAGTCATCGTGAGGCGAGTTCTCAAGTGTATTTTTATTTTCTTTTGTAAGTTAAGGTAACTCGAGGGGTTATGCTTATTAAATGCGCATAGGTTGGTAACAAATTTATTACGAAGCGTGGACATATCACCGAACAACGCATCTACAGGCACCCGTGCAGACTCGCAAATACACGTCCACAAGTCCCACATGTGCGCACAAACACACCCGTACATATATACACAGCAAGGAATACATAAGCACTCACATTTACACAAGGATGCAAACACGTGAGCAAGCATGTAGATGCGCGGAAATTAGGGAGGCGGGGAACGCGCGCTTTAGCTTTCCGCGAAAGTTGGCTCGCCTTCCTCGCCAGTGTCGGCGGCGCACGAAAATGTGACACCGCCTCCTCCCCCCCCCCCCCCCTGCCCCTTCCCGTCAGTTCATCACCCCGAGAGAAGCCTGCGAGACGGCTCACATGCGAAGAGAAATTAGTGCAGCCAGACCTGCCAGAAAGGCCCATCTTCACTCGTATAGGCGCACTTCATCCCTATTCTGGCCACAAATAATCGCGAAGACTTCTGAAGCAAGCCTGAAATAAATTAAAACAGCACGAAACAAGTGACGCGGTCGTGGGAATCACCTAGCGAGTAACAAACACCAGTCGAGCTAGTCTGCCGCACTTTAGCGCAGTACTAGACATTGAGAAAATAAAATGCGCCGGTGGTTAAAACACTGTCAAATTCATCAGGGCACCCTCTCAGCTAAGCTGTCTCACATGAAATCACTTTCGTCGCAGCCCGAGGGGGTAAGACGGGAATGGGGTTGGGGAAGAGCTGACTGCAAACTTAAATGAACACTTAGCCACGCTAATATTTGCGATGAAGTCTCGGCGCTGTAATGAATACAATGATTGTGTCCAGCGTGCCCTGCGCGGTCGTTCGCTCGCTCTTTTGACCACAGTTACTTCATTTTTGACGTACCACAGCGCTTTGAGAAGATTACCTAAGATGTCGTACGCCATGCTTAAGAAATGTAGTCTTTATGGTGCGTTACCGTTGTGTTCTAGTAACACTGTTGGAAAATGTTTCATTTGCTGCAATGTGGCATCAGTGACAAAATGTGACGCATGCAAGTGACAAATGTTAAAGGAATGTTAAATGGTCAAGTATGTGCTAAGAAAGCAGAAAGCTATTAAACATGAAAACATAGTGTGGCTGAGTGCCAGGTCCCATATTTTACCTGGCATTCTTTCACATACAATAGGCCGATTATCAACTTTTCGTACATAAAGTGACGCTTTAGGAAAGTGTATAATAGTTGAACTGCAATTAGAGGGTTTTAGTGCCCGAAAGTTCGCCAAACAACCATCGGAGCGCCCCATTTTCCATTTCAATACGTAGCACCGATCATTTTTTTCATACATTTTTGGCGTTTATCAAATGTCTCGATACTCTAGTATAGGGGCAAACAATATAGGGCACAATGAAGGAGACCTTACGTAAAAATATGCCACAATGCTGACACGCCTAGGAAAGTTAAACATGAATAATTTCACCGGGCCTCTAGCCATAATGGCGACCCGTCACGGAGGACCCTGCATGACCCCGGCACGACCCCTTCGCGTTAGTTGGTTCGGCGCCGGTGTCAGAAGCAAGGAGTACAAATAACACCTGACTTTGATGCATTTTTTTTTTTATAGCGAAGCTATAGCCTCCTGACTTCCGGGTTGGATTTAGGTTCACAGATTTTCCTGAAACTTTCAAGATATGATGTGTAGACAACAACGATGAAAAGTGACGCTTATTATTTCAGTAATGTCCATGGTTTTAGTATGGCATGATGTCCAATATATTGGACACTGGAACTCTATCAGGTAAATTGTGAAGTAGTGGGCTTGCAGCAACGCAAAGCTATTTTACAGAAGAAAAGTGTTACCAATGCTGGAAGAACCATTATAATCAACATTTTACAAATATCAAATAAAATACGAAGTGGGTCCTAATTTCTGGCCATAAAGGGGCGCAGAACAGCTCGGATCAGCGATAGTGTCATCGTTGCTGTCCGACAAGTTGAGGTCTGACGAGAATCCCTGGAGTATCCGCTCCGTCGTGTCATCGGACACACGAGGCCTGTCCCCTAAACAAAAAAAGCACTTTATCCATGCACGCCATAAAAGAAAATTGGATACAGTGGCCTTGGTAAACTCGCGGGAATTCAGTTCTACTCAACGTGAAAGCTGGGGAAGTGCGAAGCAGTGATTCGCCGGTGTTTCCCTTGTGTTTTTTGTGTTTATCCTGTGTTTATCTTGTGTTTAGCAATCCATCATCCGTTTTGACACCTGTGCTAAGGCACAACTAGGGGGAAACCGCCACGCACATGGAGCCAAAGTAACACGCACGTGGACCCAAAGCCTTTGCTGCGCGTGGCCACGATGACATATTTTAATGAATTTCACGAGTTTCTTCTAATTATTGAGCTTAATGCTTGATTATTCTGGATCATGTTAGTTTATTTTGAACAGGTTTTGATCAATTCCGCACTTGTTTTGATTGTGTTCTTGTGCGTGACCACGACATGACACGCAGACAGCCCGGGCTCTTTGCGTGCTTCGCACTTAAAGAACAAGCAAGCACAAAGAAACGTCGCGTGACACCGAAATGAACGCGCGTTCAACGCACTGCACGTGGCATCCGTACATTCGCAATGACGGTCTTGAGTGCCAGTGTCCAATTTGTTGGACATGCAATATCAAATGACTAGCCGAGAAAAGCAAGCGTACGCGCAACTAAAAATTTCCATTCAGCATACTCCCTGTAGCATTACCTTTCCAGTTAATCATAAATAACACGGTAAAATGGTCAAACAATACTATGAACAACACTTACTTCTCCGGCGGTCGCCGTAGAAGGCCGCTCTATTGAACGCCGCCATGTCACCTCTATTTCCGGATCTGCTGGCGCAACTTAGACAAAACTTCATAGATGGCACTAGTAGGTGTCCAAAATATTGGACAACTGGTGTTTACGGAGAAAAATATGCTAGGACGGCATAGTGATGGAGTATTTGATGTCCAATATATTGGACAAATCTCCATAGCTGGAAGTCAGGAGGATATACCTCTACCAACCAGCGGTTCTTTCGTGTGCCCAGCAAAAAACATCCGCCAAAGTGGGCCGATCCTAGCGATTGCGCAGAAAGGGTCCAGGCTCATTGACACATACCAGGGACGAAAAAGAAAAAGAGAGAAAGAAATAGAGAGAAGGAAGGAGAGAAAGAAAGACCGAGAGAAAGAGAGAGAGAAAGAAAGACAGAAAATCCCCACGAAGGTCAGAGAAAGATAGAAAGAGAGTGAGAAAGAAAAAGAAAGCGAGAGAGAAAAAAATTAAAGAAATAGCGAGAGAGAGGGAGAACGAAAGAAAATCACCACGAAAGTAAGAGAAACAAAGAAAGAGAGAGAGAAAGGAAGGAAGCGATATAGAAAAAGAGAAAGAGAGTAATAAAGAGAGAGAGAGAAAGAAATAGGAAGAAAAAAATCACCACGAAGGTCAGATACACTCACGACAAGCTTCGCTTACCCCCATTTCCGCGAAGGGGAAGGGCTGGTGATTTTTAATTTTTCAGCCTGATATAGCACATACAGTTCGCGGGCGAGATTTGTCCGATTATGCAAATATGTGCTATCGTGTAACGAAAGCAGGTGACGCCACCGATAGTCTAAAAGCTAGTAGACGGTCCAACATCGACTATCGAGTTTAACCCATGTAATTTTCTCAATTAATCCCTGCCTAATATGAGATTGATAGATTCATGTACGTTTGCATCTCCCCTCTGTAATGTATTATGTACCCTGAGGGTAAAAATAAATAAATAAATAAATAAATAAATAAATAAATAAATAAATAAATAAATAAATATGCGCGCCATTGCTCCGATACGCCACGGTGCGTGCTTTAGAACACGAACGTGTGCTGACTCGTAAACGCACAACAGCTTCAAGAGGCGGCGTTGAACATCGAGGACCTTGTATCGAGCAATGCTTGTAAGCCATGCGTGCGCATGCGCCACTGCCAGTGAAACTAACCATAGATAAAGACCACAGGTTGTTATCATACAGCTTGCTATATATATGCACATTTGTCGTCTGAATAAACGCTCTTCTTGTTACTGGCTTCCACTCGTCACACTCGTCACTGATACATGGTGTCAGAAGTGGGCGCGTCGCTCCGCGGCGTAGATGTAGTCGGCCCACGAACAGCAAGCAGCAACCGGTGAATGTGATTCAAAGCCAGGACATGGAACTTCTCAAGGCACCAGAACCCTTGCTGCTATCCGGAAGCACGGCAAAGAACTGGGAGAAATACAAACAGAAGTTCGAGCTGTTCTTGGAGGCGACAGCATCAGCGAAGGAACCCAGGACTCCAGCTGTCAAGACCGCGCTTCTGCTGAGCTTCGCGGGAGACGAAGCGCTCGAGGTATTCAACAATTTTTCTTTTGAGGAGGGCGAAAGCAAGCAAGATTATGAGACCGTTGTAAAGAAGTTCACTGAATATTGCCAGGAGCAGCAAAATGAGGTTTTTGAGAGATACCTGTTCCGGACAAGAACACAAGCGGAAGGCGAACCCTTTGAGCATTTTCTACGTGACCTCAAGAGACAGGCACGCAGCTGTAACTTCGAGCCCTTGACCGAGTCCTTGATCCGAGACCAGATTGTCTTCGGCACAAACAACACCAAGCTGCGGGAGAAAATGCTCAAGGAAAAGGACCTAACGCTCCTCAAGGCAGGGCAGATATGCCGAGCCGCGGAAGTATCCGACCAGCAGAATAAGGCGTGGTCCCAAGCAGACAACCAGATAGCCGTGGTCAAAAAATCGCAACAGCACGTTTGTGCCAAATGCAATCGTTCCCACACGCGTGTTAGGTGTCCAGCCTTCGGAAAGACTTGCTTCATGTGTAAAGGAAAAAATCACTTCGCTATGTGTTGCACGAAACGACAAGTAGACGATGTGCACGAAGACAGCGATGACTTTAGTGTTTTGGATGTGAAAATTTGCAATGTCAACCGCAAGGAAGATTGGACAGTTAAAGCACAGGTTGCGGGTCAAATGGTGGTGCTTAAGGTTGACACAGGTTCCCAGGCCAATCTGCTGCCTTACTCCGTCTACCGAAGGTGCAAGGGGGACCGGAAGCTTGACCCAAGTTGTGCTGTCCTGCGGTCATATAGCGGAGGTGTTATCAAGCAAGTCGGCGTGGCAACGCTGCAAGTTGAGATGAATCAGCGGTCCTGTAGCATCTCCTTTTTCGTGGTGAAAAAGAGCAGCCCCGCTATTTTGGGATTAGCCGCAAGTGAAACTCTGGGTTTGGTGTCGCGCAACGTAGACACGGTCAGCAAAGAGGGCACCTCTGACATTATGAAGGAATTCCCAGATTTATTTCAGGGAACTGGCTGCTTGCATCGGCAGTACCACATTGTTTTGCGCAAGGATTCAGCACCAGTAGTAATGCCAGCGCGGCGAGTACCACTGGCACTACGAGGACCACTACGAGATGAGCTCGACCGGATGGAAAGAGGCGGCATCATACAGAAGGTCAGCGCGCCAACAGACTGGGTGAGCCCTCTAGTCATCGTAAGAAAGAAAAACGGAAAGCTGCGTTTGTGCATGGATCCTCGGAATATCAATAATTGTCTAAAGCGGGAACATTATCAAATGCCAAGGCGAGAAGATATTGAAGCTGAGTTAGCAGGGGCCCAATATTTCTCTCGCCTTGATGCAAACTCCGGTTTTCACCAAATCCCTTTAGATAATGCAACGTCGTATATCTGCACATTCAGCACACCGTTCGGGCGATACCGTTTTTTAAGGCTTCCGTTCGGTATAGCGGCCGCGCCAGAAGTTTTCCAGAAGGCGATGAGCGAAATCTTCGACCGAGCTGCGGAAGTGCACGTGTATGTTGACGACGTCTTAATCTATGGAGCTACAAAAGATGAGCACGATGCGCGCCTCCGGCATGCTTTGCAGTTGTCCAGACAGGCAGGTTTAACGTTTAATGCTGATAAATGCAAGATCGGGCTCACTGAAATTGATTTCTTGGGTGACGTCATATCCAAAGAGGGCATAAAACCAAACCCTTTGTTGAGCACATCTCTGGGCGAATTACCTCACCCGGTAGACAAGGCGGCCGTACACCGGATGCTAGGCGTGGCGAACTACTTTGGCAAATTCATACCCAACCTGGCCGATAAGACGAACCTGCTGCGCAGCCTTTTAAAGAAACACACCATTTTTGAATGGACAGAGAACCATGCGCGCGAGTGGGCAGTTATTTGTGAGCATCTAAGCAAACCACCACTGCGCTCGCCATCTTTGACGCGTCCAGAGAAACAAAAATCTCTGCAGATGCTTCAAAATGCGGGATAGGAGCAGCTCTTCTGCACCGTGACGGTGACGCTTGGCGGCCAGTTGCCTATGCATCCCGCACTATGAGCGCTGCAGAACAAGATACTCTCAGATCGAGAAAGAAGCGATGGGAATTACCTACGGCTGCGAAAAGTTTCACCAGTTTGTATATGGACGCAAGATTGTTATTGAAACTGACCATCGTCCGTTAATTGCCATAGCTACAAAAGCTATTGGTGATATGCCTCCGCGACTTCAGCGTTTTTTTCTGCGTTTGTTCACCTATGACTTTGATCTTCACTTCGTGCCAGGCAAACAGCTGCTCCTGGCGGACATGCTGTCAAGGGCGTCACCAACTGCCGCAGGGGATACCGATGGATTATCGAAGGACGAGGACGTGGAAGTCCATGCAACAAGAATTGTGTCCGAGTTGGTAAGCAAAAAGACCATGGATCGCCTGAAAAACGAAACGGCAGCCGATACCGAGTTGCAAGCTGTTATCAACCACTTAGGCGGCAAGGGAAAGCTTGAAGGCACATTGAAACCATTCGCATCAGAGTTGTCACTCGTAGAGGGCATTTTTTTAAGGGATGCAAAGTGGTTATCCCTAAGTCGTTGAGGCCAGAAATACTCGATCGCATTCATGAAGGGCACTTGGGTATAAATAAGTCCAAAGCAAAAGCTCGACGTTTGGTTTTCTGGCCAGGGCTTAACGTGGACATCGAGAAGATGCTACAGCGCGGTGCAGCCTGCCGCAAGTACGCTTACGCGCAGCAAAGTGAGCCTCTAGTTTTAAGGCCCGCACCGCAATACGCGTGGTACAGAGTCGGAGTCGACATCTTCCAGCAAGGTGGAAGTTCATACCTTTGTGTCTTCGATGCTTTGTCCAATTTCCCAGAAGTCGAAAGACTACTGACTTGACCACCCTATCTGTAATCGAAAAGCTGAGTGCCATTTTTGCTAGATATGGCATCCCAGTAGAAGTTTACAGCGATAATGGACCTCAGTTTTCATCCTATGAATTTGCACATTTTGCCTCCAGGTACGACTTCCAGCATGTGACGTCTAGCCCCAGATTTCCTCAGTCCAACGGTCTCGCTGAGAAAGGCGTTCAAATTGTAAAACGAATCATGAAGAAGACGGCGGAAACAAAACAGGACTTCTGGCTTGGGCTACTCAGCTACCGTTCGTCACCCCTCGAAGATGGTCGTTCACCGGGTGAGCTCCTCCAAGGCAGACGCCTGCGCACGAGACTTCCAGACTTCAGCCACCATGCACTCAAGCGTTTCCGTGACTAAACACAAACAGCCCGAAGCTCGTGGCAGATGCTTACCAGCACTCAAGAAAGGCGAAGTCGTACGGGTCCAAGACAAGGCATGGACCAGGAAGGCGCAAGTGCTAGGACGAGTCGCACCAAGATCTTACGAGGTAGCCACGGAGGACGGCAGACGGTTACGACGTAACCGGCGTCACCTACGGAGGACACGTGAGCAGTATCGTGAACAAGTCGAAAGTGAGTCTTCATCGAGCGATGAAAGTGATGGTCCCACCGAGCCAGAACGGCCTCAGCGTGAGCACAGCGATGAACGTCAAAGCCCCAGTAACGGATCTCCCATGGAACAGCCGCCGGTTTCGGTTCCTCAGCAAGACGTACTTGCTGTGTATAAGCTACGCAGATCTGTACGTATAAGCTACGCAGATCTGGGCGGCAGACACGACCACCGGATCGACTACGCTACGATAGTAACTTTAATCAAATAACTTAAGTTGTTTTCTTTACCCGCGGGAACATGTATCGAGCAATGCTTGTAAGCCATGCGTGCGCATGCGCCACTGCCAGTGAAACTAACCATAGATAAAGACCACAGGTTGTTATCATACAGCTTGCTATATATATATATATATATATATATATATATATATATATATATCACATTCGTCGTCTGAATAAACGCTCTTCTTGTTACTGGCTTCTACTCGTCACTGATACATATGTAATTAGGCAAAATACAAACAATCGTCTGGCTTACTCCAAGCGACGGCAAACATTACCTTGGTTCTGTCCAGCTACATGGAATTCGCGTGGCATGAAATTTTGGCACAAGTTATGTGGGACACCACTTATTTGAGTCATGTATACGGGGTGATCATTTTATTGCGATTGCAATTACATGGACACTCCGGGCGCATTTCTGCCGTCGCTGTGAGGTTCCGTATAAAGTCCAAGGTCGATAAAATGGTCGCCTTGTGCCGTATACTGTATGTGCGAGTGAAAGCGTGCGAGGGTGAGCTGGCGATCGCGGCTCAATCTCGCGCACGCAAGGGAGGAAGCGCGCAGTTTTCCATCGCGCACCAGGCGCCGGGTGGAGGGGAGAAAGGGGGGGGGGGGGAGGGCGTCCCGCCCGGGCCGCCGCGCTCGCTCGCCTGGGCCGCTGTATTTGAAAGCCATCTGCGACGGGGGATAGAGTCCGTCGCGCGTTGTGTTTTCGCGGCTGAGTTCGCGTTGATGCGAGAGGCACTAGGAAGGTGAATTTGCTCGCTGCTGCTGCCGCGCTTCCTCACTCCAGCGTCCTGACAGCAAGTTCCCGCGGTAATCGAGTGAGACGTGCGCATGTTCGCTTGTACGCGCGTGACACCATGCTTGGTAATTTTGTTGGTATACCGATGCTTACAAGTTTACACGGCCGATAAAACTATACTATCATACTTCGTATAGCTTTCCACTAAATTGCTATCGCAATCGGTGCTTCGCTTTTCGGGCGATGTTGCGACTTTTTATAGATATTAAGGGAGCTTATGACAACGTAGAACGGGAAATATATGGATTGTTATCAAGCACGAGGGCATAGAGGATGATTTCAATTTCGTGTCTGTCGTCTCCCTTGTCCCGTTCGTAAGGCCTGTTCCTATACCCAGTAGTATATGTACAAACCGGCCCAAGTTAGCACAGTGTAGATTTCGTGGAGCTACTGAGGAAGATCCGTGTATAATTTGCATGGGGAAGCCGGAAATGCTAATAACTAGTGGACATTCATCGAGGACTGAAACAGGGGGGGGGGGGGGGGCCCTGTGTCTCCATTGTTGTTTTATGTCAACGGCATAGAAAGACGATCGACTGGAATACAGTGAATTAGGATTTGATTTGACTTGCATCCGTAATGGGCAAAGGGTGCAACAGAATGTCCCTATAGGCTGATGTATGCGGACGACTTAGTCCTACAAGCGGGCAGTGCAAGAGATTTACATAGACTTGCGAAGATGTGTGATAATGCAGTGATATTGCAAATATAAGCCTTAAGTTTATCTCAGAAATCGGGAATTATGATCTTTAATGAAGAGACGAGTAATGGCGTGCTATCAATTCAACAGCAAGTCATGCGCATAATGAAGCAATATTAATACCTAGGTGCATGCATAAACGAAGGAAAGGCCTACTGAAGCATCCACCAGAATAATCTAAAAGTGAAGGGGAAGCGGAATTCAGCAATAATGAAACGCGGACCACTTAAGGCTAGGCTACAGTAAGTATGAGGGAATGACAAGGAGGCCAAAGAGCAGTCAATACAGAAATATGGGCTGGTTAAAAATTCATTGATTCCATATAGCTCTTAAGAAAAATCACACGGCGGTTACGAGCGTGTAACGTGAATGTTTAAGCGTTAGGTGTGGTAGTACGTGCTAGGCGTCGCTCCCGACGTCGAGCTGGCCGAATCGCTTAGGCCATGCTTCCTCCGTTACAATTCACTCAATGTTTTGTGGCGTTCTGGTTTAAACTACGCTCTTCTCTGAAGCTCGAGTGGTTGCCGGCTTTTTAAGCGCAGAAGTGGCACGCAGCAGGGCCGTGCGCCGCCGTGGATCCCATGACCACCAAAACAGGACGCGGCGGCAAACGCCCTCGTCATCACCGACTCACGGTGAGAAATGGGAGGCATCACCGCGCAGGGGCAACACTTCCACGATACTGTGTGCGCAATGTGCGGGTTCCGCCGCCCGTTATGCGTAGTGATGCGTTGTCAACGCGGACGGCAACACCATGGGGTGGTATTGCAGGAAATCGAGGTTCGCGTTATGTGACTGAACTGTGATCTCTCAAAACTGAAAGTGCACGTGGCATTGAGCGGGCTTTCACCATTGGAAACACCTTCTGGCCCGATGCAAAGGTCTGCGCTGTGGGCGGCGCAGCCGACACGAAACTGAGGAGCGAGCTAAGAAAAGATAACGCTTAAAAAAAACTAAAAAAATTACTCCATCTCCCGCTAAAGGGAACCATGTGTGGATGTGAAGCAGCGGGGAGATGGTTAGCTTGAGCGGGAGATGGTTTCGCGGCAGCGGCCCGAGCGCTCATAGCGTCGCTGCACAGGAGAAAGAATGAGGCGCGCGCGCTCCGTCATTTTCATAGCGCGGAACTACCGTGGCGTCCCCAGCCGAGTATGCAGCTGTCGCACCACCTGTCGTGCGCGCCGCTCCGGATTCCTAGAGGAGAGAAAGGGGGGAGCGTAGGAGAGGAGAGAGAGGGGGAGAGGACGCGCATGCGCTGTGGGGGTGTGGGACGCCGCGGAAGGGACGGACAAAGCCCCCGCCATAAGCTGTTTCGCATCTAAAACCGGGAACAAGTTATGAAGAATGCTGGTGCACAGTGTTTCTCCGGTGCTGCGCCCTCCCTCTCTTTTCTTACAATGCTCTTTCGGCTCTGTTCCTTCGTTCTGATTTTTTGAAAGCGCTGGAATTATCCATTAGAGCCCAGGAGCAGGGCCGCGATTTTGTAGCGATCCCTGCGGCCGTCGGCTGCTGCGCGGCAGCGCCATGTGTTGAATATCGGCTATGCACGGTCTCTTTCATCGCGACCGCCAGCAGCAAAGCAACCGTACGACGCACTAGGCATTTCATCAAGCGTGACAAGACACAGCGCGAGAGTGAGGGAGAAGCTTAACGCCACCCACGGCACTCTCGACCCAAGCGCGCGGAGCGAAACAGCAGCGCCCCGTTGTGGCCAGGCAGCCGCTCCGGCCACCGGTGCCGTGGTCCGTTTACTTTCTTGGCCGATAGTACATTCGCCGTGCGTCTGGGTCACAGTAATACCCAGCCATTCTGGAGCGCTAGAGGCTGTGGAGGCCAACGAGCATTACCAGATCAAAAGAAAGCCCATCGTCGTTTCCTATCGCTAGATATCTGATACCGTGGGGATCTAGCGGGAGTTCTTTTTTACATGTCGTTTGTAAAACAGCAAAAAAAAAAGGGGCTTCCCAACAATACAGGTAAACGTGATCTATTGCCTCTAGCTGTTTACAGACAGAACAGAGTGTTCACCATGGTACAAAAAAAAAAAAAAGAACTTTTCTTTCAAAACTGTTTTTCCTGAGAGCGTTCCTGTGTGAACTTTGAAAAATAAAGTTTTTACTCCTGGTCATGGAGGAAGGAAACCCAGGAGAGGCCCTGGCCAGCACGAACGTATTGGAGAAGGTGTGGCGGAAGTCACGTGCTGTTTTTCGCAAAGGATCACTGGGACGGGTACACCAATGTCAACGTTGCCATGGAAACCGCGCTCCTGAAGCTTTCGCTGCTGCTCGCGGTCTCTGAAAAGTGAGATACGATTTTTCCGCCGGCGTCTTTCACGCAGCACATTTTGTTCGCGAGAAAAGCTGACTTTGGAGTGTGGTGTGAAAGCTTGAAAGTTGTGTTTTGGGTCTGTGAGTGTGAGTGTCGGCCAGCAACAGATACACTCAAGCAATCAAGGCGCGGATCTTCGTTGTCTTCTTCAATGTGCCACGGAAAAACACAGGAGCGCGTCTGCTTCACTAAACCTGCTACAGAAGTTTTGTAGGCTTTGTTTTGACGCGCGTCAGGAGCACACACTTCCGGCGGCTCGTAACAATGCAAGTTCAAAGTTCGCGCCCATCTGCTCCGGCGAGCTGCAGAATCCCTGATTGGAGGCGCAAAGAGAGGTGGCACACCAAGATGGCTGCACTTCCGGCTTCAAAAAAGTGACGTCAAGGTCTCTCCTGTTTTGTTTCCTTCCTCCATGCTCCTGGTAGAATTTGCATTCACTTTACCCTTTTTAGTACCCTCTGGCCATGGCTACCTCTGTAAAGGGATCTATATAAAGGCACAGGAAATTCAGTATCGCACTCATCCCTATACAGCTTTTTTTTTTTAACCATATGGTTGCATTGTACCGACGATTGTAACACAACTTGCTATGGGCGAGAGAAAGAGATGAGAGCGAGAGAGAAAGAAAGAGAGACAGGGAGAAACAAACAAACAATATAACCTTTCTTGGAGAGGCGGGATTTGAACCCGGGTACTCAGGGTCCGAGGGAGAGAGTCATACCGACTACGCTATATACCTAAGCTTGCAGAGCTCCGCTGTTTCATCAGATTTCACAAGCGTGGAACTAGCTTAATTTTTTCATGTTGCTCTACAATTATCGCATTGACACTTGTCATCTAATTAAAATAATTGAGGAGTTGATAATTGAAGACTAATTATCTAACTAGGTGGAATGCAAAAAATAATATGAGTACCTCCAAGTGACGGCAAACAATATTACCTTGGTTCTGTCCAGCTGCGTAGCATTTGCATATTTTTTTTAAGTTTGGCTCAAGTTAAGTGAAACACTCTGTAAGAAAGACGGATGTTGTCGGAAAAACTTCCTTCAGTGTGGAGGATTTCCGCTTTCGATGCAAATAAAAATTTGTGAAGGTGTCACACCAGAAGGTATTCGGGCTTGATTAGATGCGGCGGAAATGGCGGTGCACATTACGACAGACGTACTTTCAGCAGAAGAGCGACGCTCGTCTTGTTGTCGCCCTTGCGGGATGTGAAGTACGGAAGCATGCGCTATCCGCTTGTTGCGATGGTCGGTGACGCATAAAAGGCGCAAAGAAGGAGTGGGGGGACGGAGTAAACAAATGGACGTAACAAGCGATGAATTCAAACCAAGGTTAAGGTTGAAGCGCACGCAAAATACATAGCGTCTCAGCGATTTCACATGAGGAAAACCAAAAAAAAAAAAAAAAAAAAAACAAATCTAAGGAAATTAATGAAAGAAGGGAAAAGTACGCAGATCCAGCCCACATCTGAGAAACGAAGCTGTCTGCACAGCGTTTCGCACCATAGCGCTTACCTGCATGCCAGCGAAGACGGCTAGACGCGGCGACTCTCACCACATGACTGACGTGACCGCGCTTTATACTGCCTCCAAAATTGGCACCCTATGCTATGACATATCTAGGATCGGCGCGCTCACTAGAGCAGGTTGATCCTGCAGATATTGCAACAGTAAACTGCACTTTATTCGGCTAAAGACAGACCAATCAGATGTGCCAAGCCCTATAGGAAAGTGCGCCTAGAAAGGTTTGCTGCGATATAAAGGAATGGTTGAATGATGAGACTTGTTGCAATGAGGATATTTAGGTATAATATTTCTTACCACTGCCTAATGCCGTAGGAAACCAGTCCAGCAGCCAGGACACTTGTCAGGGTCGTAAAGATCGTTGCGCTGTCCTGCGTGTGAGCTATTCGGCAAGAAAGCCAGCAGTTTCCAGCAGTCACGTTTAGAAAGCCGGGGAGGGTTCCGTCAAGAAAGCTTCGCTTAATAAAATAAAATAAGGTGAACCATAGCGTTGCACAGCGCAGGCGCACACTTTCATTGACAATGAGCAATATCAACACTAGCGCGATAGATAACAAAGCAACCCTGCCCCCCCCCCCCCCCCCCCCCCCCCCAACAAGAAAAAAAAAAAAAAAAAATCCCGTCTAGTATTTACGCACACCATCTCATTTTCTAGTACGTGCACGGAAGGCGGTTCGCGCTTATGGCGTCCTACCGCTGTATACAAGTTTCGATCATATTCCTAGAATAATGGTCCCTATCGTGAAAACTGACGCGCTTTCTGATATAGGCTTGAAGCCGCAATCTCGGCAATGTCAGCGCCAGATTAAAACAGGGAGTACCTTTTGAAGGGACACTAAAGCGAAACAATAAATCAGTTTAAGCTGATAAATTAGTGTTTGAAAACTCGGTTGTCGGTCATTTCGCTGCGAGAGGTTGATTAGTAGAAGATAAATTAAGGCCAAATTTAATTTTTTTTAATTTCGCGCCGTAACCGGTACGCTGGCATGCCAGTGTGACGTCACGGATTTCAATGTCATTTTTCGCATTTTGGCTGCGTTGGCTGAGTAAAAAAAAAAAAATTCCAAAAGTTGCCGCATTCAGTCTTTGGCCCAATTAGAACACAATGTAGTCGATCTTTACCGCTAAAAGGGTGATCTGCTAATACAGAAGAAGTAATTTTTCTCTTTAGTGTTCCTTTAAACAACTATATGGAGCTCGCGAAGCCAGATGTTCAAACATCTGTCAGTCTTGCCTACGTGCACTTTGTCACAAGGGAATGGAATGCGGCAAAACCGCCCCTTTAACGCATGGCACAAACCTCCTCTGGACCTTTTCAGGGAACCTGAGCCTTTCACAGGCGGAGATACGAGCAGTGGACCAAAAGTCCTGCCTGACATGGACGAGCTCCAACTCCTGTGCCCGGAACTCTCTGCACTTCGTATACGTGCCGCTGGCTAGCTCGCCTCATTTTTATCCATTTTTCTTTTTTCCTAGGCCTGTTATGGGCTTTTCCTATTAAAAATCATCATCATCATCATCATCATCATCATCATCATTATCAGCCTATATTTTATGTCCACTGCAGGACGAAGGCCTCTCCCTGCGATCTCCAATTACCCCTGTCTAGCGCTAGCGTATTCCAACTTGTGCCAGCAAATTTCCTAACTTCATCACCCCATCTGGTTTTCTGCCAACCTCGACTGCAGTTCCCTTTTATTTTATTTATTTATTTATTTAATGCATACTGCTAGCCTTATATATAAGGCTGTAGCAGGGTCGGGACACAAATACAACTGTGAACTTCTCTTGGTATCCATTCTGTAACCCTAATGGTCCATCGGTTATCCATCCTACGCTACATGGCCTGCCCAGCCCCATTTCTTCCGCTTAATGTCAACTAGAATATCGGCTATCCCCGTTTGTTCTCTGATCCACACCGCTCTCTTCCTGTCTCTTAATGTTAGTCCTAAGATTTTTCGTTCCATCGCTCTTTGTGCGGTCCTTAACTCGAGCTTCTTTGTTAACCTCCAAGTTTCTGCCCCATATGTTAGCACCGGTAGAATGCAATGATTGTACACTTTTCTTTTTAACGACAGTGGTAAGCTCCTAGTCAGGATTTGGCAATGCTTGCCGTATGCACTCCGCCCCAATTTTATTCTTCTGTGAATTTCTTTCACGTGATCAGGGTCCCCTGTGAGTAATTGACCTAGTTAAACGTACTCCTTTACAGACTCTAGAGGCTGACTGGCGATCCTGAACTCTTGTTCCCTTGCGAGGCTATTGAACATTATCGTTTGTCTTCTGCATATTCATCTTCAACCCAATTCTTACACTTTCTCGATTAAGGTCCCTCATCATTTGCTGTAATTCGTCTCCATTGTTGCTGATAGGACAATGTCATCTGCAAACGGAAGGTTGCTGAGATATTCGCCGTTGATCCTCACTCCTAAGCCTTCCCAGTCTAAGAGCTTGAACACTTCTTCTAAGCATGCAGTGAATAGCATTGGAGAGATTGTGTCTCCTTGCCTGACCCCTTTCTTTATAGGTAACTTTCTACTTTTCTTGTGGAGAACCAAGGTAGCTGTGGAACCCTTGTATATATTTGCTAAGATATCACCTACCTCATGACCTCCTATTAAAAATAACAGCAACAATTTTACAACAGATATTATTAAACTATTATTAAAGCTTGTGTACATAAACCAATCACAGAAAGGAGAAAGTGACTTAGCTTGCCACAGCCACCACGGAGGAAGACAACGCCTGCCGGCTCTAGAAGAGAAAGGGAACATGAAAAAGAATAGTGAGTGAAGAACAGGAGAAAGCAGGAGGAAGGGGCACGGTGAGTGAAGAAGAAGATAATAAAATGAAGGGTGGGTAAACAACACAATGAGAACAAAACGTGCATCTGTATCACGCACGCACATCGGTCGGCACTTAGTCGTACAAATTGTCTATCCGACTGTTTATCAGTCAATCTCGTAGTGGGTAAGCGTCGCTATTTGAGCAAGAAGCAAGCAAACATAAGCCGAGTGGCAGTGACCTGGTTTTAATTTAATTTAAGTTTAATTCCAATATAACATACCTGGAAGCGCCTGCTTCTTGGCCAATCCCCCGTATAGTGGGTATGAGCCAGAATTTGAGTCGGGATAAAACCTACATGGCCGTTGTTGCGATATGAACGCTGAAGGCGGTCCTGCGCAGTTCACTCCACATACCCGCTACTTCTGACGCCCTCGCCATCGACTCGTTCGCACGGGATGTCGGCGTCGGCTCGTCTGAGACGAACCGCGCTCAGCGCGAATCAACTGCACGTTTGGCGCAGCTGCCGCCACCGGAACAGGTTCCAGCTGCCAACTTCAGGTACGGTGGCCTGCTTTACGCGTCAGGTGCATCG
>NC_051157.2:96810-120299 GCF_013339745.2 Dermacentor silvarum
GGTGTTGATGATTACGGCGGCTCGGGCTTGGCCTCTTGGTGTCCGAGGCGGGCTGCTTGCAGAATCCCATCGTGCAGCGCAACGCCATTCACGGTCCGAAGGTTGAGGCCGCCACGGGGACGAAGGATGATTTTATGATTGTTGATGGGTAGCTTGGGGTGGCGTAGGGCAGAGTTGGGGCGGCCGGGGCCGGTGCCTCGCCAGAGCTTGAGGCGTAGTTGGCTGCATACATTTCTCGGCAGCGGCGGAATTCGGAGTAGTGGTGGGGCGGGAGTTGCGAGTCGAGCTAGGATGAGTTGGCTAGGATGAGTTTATCAGGTCGTAGGGGACAACTCGGGTCTCCTCCGCGCCCCGCAGGCCCGGTTTCGATTCCCGCCCAGATCAAATTTACGTATTTTTCTTTTCAAAGGGATTAGTTTACTTTGTTTACATGAACCTGCCTGCTAAATTTGTCATCAATTCGAGAATTTTTTACGCGTTTTTACTCTTTGCCGTCGGCCATTTTTGGTAGCGTCATTCGGTCACGCCGTCGACTACAACTACGGGTTTTCGCGTAATGGGGCATATAATGCTTTCGCATTAAAAAAGTGGAAAGGAATCGGCCCCAACATGGAATGGAGCCTTGCGGCACACCAGACGTAGCAGCAACATCATCTGAGCAACTCCCATTCAAAACAACTTTTCGACTTATACCTGTGTCACACGGGTACATTTGGAAGGCCTTCCAGTCCACGGCCTTCGAAACGCCACAACTCTATCGACTCGAAGGAGTTGTCGCGCTGCTACACGGCACTTTTGAAAAGCCGTTGAGTGGTTCTCGCAAAATTGTGTGGCGCTGCGGATCTTTATTTTCGTTTTCATGTCACCAAAAGTTAAAGAACATTAAAACCACTTAAAAACGCTATAATTTATTTTATGTTGCAAAATGGCGGCGATATGACGGCATCCGGCAACATATGGAGTAGAGGGAGAGTGTACTAGACAACATGGAGGAAGGAATGAACACAAACACGTAGCTGTTGTCGAGAGTATGTGCAGTTCGCACATATCAAGTGCCAAAAATACTTTATTGAATAATTAATAACACTCATATATAGTATTTTTAGAGCATTTTGGTTGGATTTGTTATTTCTAACCGTGAGTACGAGCACACTGTGAACGAGACGGCATGTTCGCGTTGTTTCCGCTTCCGTTGCTCAGAGGCCATCGAGATCGAGATTTCATTAGAGCTGTAGGGTGCTCCGTTGACTCGATAGACTATTGACTCGGCGGCCTTCGAAACCGCACGTGTAGCAGCTTGAACTTGACCTTTGAGTCAACTGACTACCGGTTGGAAGGCCTTCCAAACGCCCGTGTGACACGGGTATTACTTACTTAACAACACGGAGTTACAGCCTGTATATTCATAAAAGTATTCACGTGTTCATAGTACCGCTAATCTTACCTGGTCAACCTATTACCGCTTATCTTACCTGGCATATCGACATTAGTAACAATGCGGATCAAACGTTGGGTTATTGGCTCCTGTACACTTATAATGCCACCATCCTCTCTCATATTACTATAGAAAACACTAATAGGGACAAAATTTGAGTATACATCCAATGTGTGAAATTCCATTGTATTTATTACCTCATTAGAACTCAAATTTACTCCACTCGTTTTATATGTTCAACTTATGATCGAATAGCTACTCTAACCCCAAATAAAACTAAACTTGGATTTGTAACCCGTAAACTGATACAGTCGAACCCGGATATATCGAATCTGAAGGGGATCACAAGAAGTTCGTTATATAGGTAATTCGGTATATAAAATAATAGACCCTCAGGTAAGCGGTGGCTTACCGGTTAGTGCATCTGAGAGCCGCTAACTTACTGCACGCAACATGGGGGAAAAAAGCAGGCACACTTTATTTACCCGCAAAAAAAAAAAATGCTGGTTCACTTTCAACTTCATTGAAAAGTCCAAGCTGATTCTTTCTTTACACTTGTAGCGGCCATCGCTTGCGGAAAATAAACTCGTGAATAGGCACTCAACCCACACTTCGACGCCTCCAAAATCGGATAGAAGGAATGCTGACGTCCGAGGTAGCATGAGGGCTAGCTGAACAGCCTGACGGGGCTCAACTGACTGCACTATCTCTTCTCCACCTCCAGGTGCCAGAATACCTCAAACTGAACAAAGGAGTGAACTATGAGGTCTTCTGCGTGGCGCCGCGTTCGATATATCGAATGTGCTGGTGAACGAGCGTTCTTTATACGCGTGCACCAGCCCGATACATTTGCATGGAATTTTCAAGGGGATTTTACAGCTGTTCGATATACAGAATAATCCGTTATAAGTTGGCTTGATATATCCGCGTACGACTGTATCTCCGTCACCATATATATGGCATCGTATTGATCAGCTGTACAAAATACGTATCAGATTTAGTCACATTAACTTCCTTCAGCTCTTTCTGACCTCACACAGCCCTTGAATGGTATCGCCTAGCCAAAGAAACCATAAAGAGTACATATAAACGCAAGTTTCATGCAACATCAACTACCGTACGTTGTGTAATCTGAATTTGTTAATTACTTACTATGTTCCTTTTAAATTCTTTGTAAGGTCTGGTAATATGGTATAATTGTAAAGCTTCCTTCGTCGTGCGCACTGAACTTTTTTCCACGTACCACCAGCTAAAATTATATGATTATAAACTTCCTTTTTAATCATTGCATTATTTGTTTAGCCTGCTCAACCCACTTCCTTCGGTAATGCCTTCGAGTGCTGACGGCGCAAATAAATAAATTATTAAACTGTAAAAAATATTTCTTGGATGAGAGGTGGTCACCTCCGGCAATGTTTCATCATCATCATCATCAGACTATATTTATGTCCATGGCAGGACGAAGGCCTCGCCCAGCGATCTCCAATGACCCCTATCCGGCGATGTACAAAATATGCGCATTATTTAAAGCTACATAGTGTTGTATAGGAAAGAAGATGAAGATGGTGGCGCGGGGACACTAAATAAAGAAGATGATGTTCAGGCATCGGAGGCATCATTCCTCTGTACTCTAAATACAACATATTGGCGACGAGATTTCAACCCATGCAAGTGCAACAGTCCTGGTGATTCCTGCTGCATCACCACAATGAGCATTCCGGGATTGCAACCGCCACCGCCTTTCCTGCCTTCGCCTGGTCATCCGGCTGTCCCATGGGACCAGTGGAAGCAGGCCTTTCAGACGTACATGGTGGCTTCTGGAGCTTCAGAGCTTCCAGCCGAACGCCGAAAAGCTATCCTGCTCACATGCCTTGGTATGGAGGGGCAGCGGATCTTCTCTACACTGAAGCCAGCGGACTTGCAGTCTGGCTCTGCTCCCGCTACTAGTCCTTCGAGCACAGGTGACACCGGGTCGACGAATGACGCATATGACTCTGTAATCGCCCTGCTTTCGGATCATTTCAAGCGTTCAGTCAACGTCATCGTGGCTCGACAACGTTTCAGTCGCCGTGCTCAGCATGCAGGTGAGACAGCGGAAGAATACGTCTCTGCTTTACAAATCCTCATTGCAGACTGTAATTTCGGAAGCCTCGCTGATGAGATGCTACGAGATCAGTTTGTCTCGAAAACGACGAATCATCATTTACGTGAGCGGTTACTTTTTGAGGGCTCATCACTGACGCTCTCACGAGCTATAACAATTGCTAATCAGTACGAAGAAGCCGTGAGTCATGCTAAGGAATTTTGCGACGAGGCTTCAGTTCATCACGTTAACACCGCGCAAAGCTCTTCTCGGTCTTCTGAACAACCAAATGAACGCACAACTTGTAATAAGTGCAAAGCCAAAGCATCTGAGCATCCCGTACAAGGTGCCACGAACCTTCGAGCTTGCTATCGTTGTGGAGCGACTGATCATCTTGCAAACAGTCCTGCATGTAAGGCCCGCAAGCGCAGATGTCGTCGCTGCGAGAAGATTGGCCACTTAGGTTTTATGTGTAGGTCGTCTAGCTGAAGTTCGACAAGTTGATGACGACGACGACGCTAGCTCCCACAGTAGCGGAAAAACAGTTTGTGTTGTCAATGGAAACAAGCATGGCATTTACGCATCCGTCGCTGTGGAAGGTCACCCTATCTCGTTTCTAGTTGATACGGGATCTTCTGTCACTATCCTGACTGAATAACTCTATCACCAGTTTTTTGCAAGCTCTTACCCTTTGAAACCTACCTCAGTGCAGCTTTTCGACTACTCCAAGTCCAAGATAAGAGTTCGAGGATGTTTTGTCGCTTCAGCTGCGTTCCAAGACAGAACTGCTTGTATTCTTCTGTATGTGGTATCTGAAGGCACCACTGTACTGGGCTTAGACGCCATTGCGGCACTACAGATGAATATTGAAGGTAAATCGCTTCAGTGCCTTGCATTAGCCTCCAGCACTCCTACATTACCAGCTGAGCTACGTTCAGAGTATGAACACCTCTTTGACAAACAGCTCGGACTTGCCAAAGGATTCAAACACAAAGTTAAGGTTCGTGATTCCGTGCCACCCGTTGCCAGCAAGCTACGACGGCTGCCGTTTACCCTTCGGGAACAAGTGTCGGCTGAATTGCAGAAACTTGAAGCCCAAGACATAATCGAGCGCGTTGACGCCTCTCAGTGGGTTTCTCCTATAGTGGTTGTTCGCAAGAAGGATGGTTCAATACGAATGTGTGTTGATCTGCGAGAGCCCAATAAAGCTATAATTGTTGACAGCTTTCCACTACCACAGACAGACGAGCTGCTGCACAGCTTAGCTGGCGCCAAGCGATTCTCGAAACTGGATTTGGCGTCTGCCTACCATCAACTAGAGCTCGATCCTGAGAGTCGTGATCTGACTACCTTCATCACGCACGACGGGCTTTTTCGTTTTAAGAGAGTATGTTTCGGTTTGGCTTCAGCCCCATCAGCATTTCAAAAGATGATGCATCTCATACTGAAAGGGTGCAAAGGTGTACTTTTCTACATCGACGACATTATCGTATATGGTCGTTCTCGAGAAGACCATCTTTCAAATCTTCGCATCGTTTTGCAACGACTTTCTAAAGCGGGCCTGAAACTCAACCAGAAGTGCGTTTTCGACGTCACGGAACTAACGTTTCTGGGACATGTTGTGAACGGCAAAGGACTCTTTCCACTAGCGTCATCTATCCAAGCGATGAAAGAAGCTCCGGCGCCTTCAAACATCAATGAACTTCGTTCCCTGCTTGGTCTGGCGGGATTTTATTCCAAGTTCGTTCCCCATTTTTCGGATGTTGTGGAACCTTTACGGGCATTGCTTCGAGGCAACGAGCCATTTGCTTGGACGCCAGCTGCCGAAGAGAGCTTCGTTCGTTTGAAATCACTGCTGACAACTTGCAAGGTTCTACATTTCTTTGACCCGAACCTACCCGCCATCGTCACGACCGATGCCTCCGGGTATGGACTGGGCGCTGTGCTGCAACAAGATAACAAGGGAATTCTACAGACGGTTGCCTTTGCCTCCCGTACCTTGAGCCCACAAGAGAGGAAGTACTCTGCAGGCGAACGTGAAGCCTTAGCATGTGTTTGGGCCTGTGAACATTGGCACGTGTACCTTTGGGGTCGCCCCTTTGTCTTGCGAACCGACCACAGTGCTCTTGTCACCTTGCTGTCAACCAAAGGTGTTGGACATCGGCCATTGCGAATTTCACGTTGGTCAGCGCGACTTCTTTGTTACAACTACACCGTAGAGTACCGTAAGGGAAGCGATAATGTGGTGGCTGATGCGCTCTCTCGACTGCCTTTGCAAGGAGAAACCAATGAGGTTGCCGAAGATGAGTTTGTTTGCCTTCTTTCTCCGATGTTAACCATTGCAGAATTACAAGCGGAGAGTGCATCTGACAGTACAATCGCAAAAGTCATGGACTTTGTTTTGTCCTCTTGGCCGGATAAAAAATCTCTGGAAGCGGAGCTAATGCCATATTTTCATGTACGTGCAGAACTATCCATTGTACACGACTTGCTTTACCGTGGTGACAGGATCGTAGTTCCAGGTACCCTTACTCGTCGTTTGATGGAAGTCGCACACGAATCACACCCGGGGATCAGTCGTACGAAAAGCCGTTTGCGAGAGTTGTACTGGTGGCCTCGAATGGATAACCACGTGGAACAACTGGTTAAAACATGTGTTGTTTGCCAGTCATGTGACAAATCAGCACGGCCAACCGTAGCACCTATGCAACCAGTAGCTTTCCCTGACAACCCTTGGGAGAAGATTGCCATTGATATTATTGGCCCATTTGAGCAAGCTCCCATCAAATGCCGTTATGCAGTGACGCTTATTGATTATCACAGCAAATGGCCAGAAGTTTTCTTTTCAAGACAAGTTTCTACGGCGACAGTCAAGAACTTTCTACTACAAGTGTTTTCTCGTGAAGGCTACCCGAGTGAAATAGTTTCCGACCACGGACCGCAGTTCAGCTCGGCTGAATTTGAAGAATTCCTTCAGGAACGTGGCATACGCCATTGCTTTTCTTCTGTTTATCACCCGCAAGCAAACGGGCTTGTAGAAAGGTTCAACAGAGTCCTCAAATCTGTTGTCCAGATGGCAGTATACGAGCGGCGTGATATCCGTGTCGCCGTGACAGACTATTTGGGGGTCTACCGCTGCACACCTCACGCCACAACGGGAGTTGCACCCGCCGTTTTGCTGCACGGACGACTGCCACGAACACGCTTAAGCATTGTTGGATTACCGGATTCTTCATTTCACGAAAATCCAGCACAAGCGATGAAATGGCTGCGCCAACGTGTCAGACAAAACCAAGCATCTTCCAAACTTTACACAGACTGCCGTCGCGGAGCCCGGACAAGACACTTTGCCGTCGGCGACTACGTCCGCGTGAGAAAGTCGTCAGTTCACGGGAAAATATCTTCGCGCTTTTAGAAACCGAAGCAGATTATTGAGCAACGAGGGCCAGCTTCATTTCTTTTGGATGACGGTCGAGTGTGGAACGCTTCCAAATTTCAAGCGATGCACCCTGAAGCTGCGGAGAAGTTCACAGGCAATCGACCTGGTATTCTAGAATGGACTCTACCACTACCTGACGAGTCTCTTCAAGGTAGTGCATTTCCTGTGAATGAACAACATGCTGACTGTCCATCTACGTCACGGCAAGAAATAGCAGCACAAGCCAGCAGTGACTCAAGTACTCAGCCGTCTTCACTGCAGGACAGAATGACCGGCCAACCCCCACGGAAGAGCGCACGAGTTAAAAGAACTCCATTGAAGTTCAGGGACTATGCGTTACGCAAGCGATAGTTTTTTTTTTTTTTTTGACCGGGAAAATGTTGTATAGGAAAGAAGATGAAGATGGTGGCGCGGGGACACTAAATAAAGAAGATGATGTTCAGGCATCGGAGGCATCATTCCTCTGTACTCTAAATACAACACATAGTTTAACACTACGTAGCTAAACTCAGTTATTCTTCTGAAATAACTAGTCAGTTGTTCCTCTTAGCCGCTTATTTTGTCTGTGCATGAAAGTCTCTCGTTTTATTTGCTCAAATGACAACCTAATTAACAAGCTTTTGAAACTTATATCGCTTTGGTAAATAAGTTGCTATGTGTTTTTGGACTCACGCGCTAAAATAAAAAAAAGACGTACATTGCTTTATAAATGCAGTGAATGAAATTGCTGCGAAAAGACAAAGCCGTGTAATACATTTGAGCTTTTCATTACATGCATATAGCCAGGAAGTTTATGCAACCAAATGATTGTGTATTATTACATTCTCAAATTCCTACGGCATTTCCCCTATGTGGAGAAGCCAGTTTAACTTTTAAATGATTCACAATTCGACTTTGTGATGTTTCGACCATATATTTGATAGATAGAAATGTGCATGACCAATAGGAACATATGTTGGAGGCAAAAATTCTTAGCAAATTTTGCAAAATAATCTGTGTTTACCAACTGAACAGCATATTTCTACCCTGGAACAGATAGGAAATTGAAATGAATCACATGCATAAAAGTTTGCAGTGCGAGTATTATGAAGTACAGTTTCAGTTTTATTTCTTTCAATTTATGATATATGATAGTTGATGTGATGACTTCAATTTCCTGTTTTATGTTTAGGCTACTGACACTGCACAAACTATATTTTTTGTCATAACACGGAATACAGGCCCAGAGTGCGGCTCATAAACACATCGGTATAATGAGGTGTAATTTGTGGATACATTTCTCGCTATGGGTAATATAGGAGCCCCTTTCTCGCAAATATGTCTTGGTTGAGAGCGCGTGTGCTGAAAGTAGACTGATTGTCCGCGCTTTCCGTGCAGCTACCGAAGCGACTGTGACAGCCTTTCGCTGTTTAAAGGTTTAAGCCTTTCGATGCCAAGCGCCTGAAATATACACAAACAACGCGCTTGTCCAGAACCAGAAAGGTCGCAAGCATCATGCGAAGGGAGGGATTACCCTTGTACGGGTTAGTTGCGTCCTTGAGCAAAAAAGAAAAACCGGGGAGTGACAAGTCATTTTTAACGACGGGCTGTCGCTCTTATCGTTATCACAAATGACGACTTGCGGCAACGTACTGCGCTTTGTCGGGAAGCTGCTGTGGTTCATTTTTTAGAAAGGGTATTTATTCTTTTCCGCAACGTACCCATAGGCAAAGTGGAGTACGAAGTCAACGCGTATATGGCTGCCCCGGACGACACCTGCAAGGGGGTCATACGAGGGGTAGACCTCGACATCGACCCGGCGAGACTTGAGGCGCTTATTGTTCATAACAGGAACCCAACGGCTCTTCAAGCAAAGCGAATCAAGAACTCGAAAACGGTGGTGATTCTTTTCGACGGACTTCAAGTTCCAAATCACGTTATTTGCGGCACGAGCATGTTCCGCTGCACACTGTTCAAAAGGCAGACAGATGTTTGCTACGCTTGCGGCAAGGTAGGACATCGCGCTGACGTATGCCCTACGCCAGATGACGTCATATGCAGAGGATGCGGCAAGCAGTTGTCATCGGAGGATCACGATTGCAAGCCGACGTGCAAGTTGTGCGGAGGCGAACATGTCACAGCAGATAGGAAGTGCAAGCAGCGCTTCCAAATCCCGTATGTGGTGCGTCACAGGAGAAAGGAAAGACAGAAGCAAGATTCTAATTCCGGTTTTCAACGAGGCCACGACGGGGAAAAAGACTTCCCGCCGCTGGACACGGTCACGCCAGGAGGTACCAGAGTGATCCAGCGTGGACGCTCCCGATCCAGCGGCGGCCGATCCCGATCCAGGGGGAGATCAGCCTCCATAGCAAGATCTCGCTCCAGGACTCCTGCGGTTCGCATCGCAACACAAGGGGTCGACCAAGGAACGTGGGCCACCAAGGTCAAGAAAATGACAAAGCCACAGGTAAAGGGGGGTGCTGCTTCAGAGCATGTTAGCTTTGAGCTAGTTAGTCAAATCCAAAAGGAGAATGCTACTCTTAGAGGCATTGTTGAACAACTCAGGGCTGAGATAGCAGAAATGAAGGGAGCTAAGGTGGCGAAGGCTACTCCTCCATCGCAGCCGAACAGGCCCGTCGAGAATGTAGGGGAGTCGCCAACAGCTGAGGTTCCAATGGATACTCATTCTGAGGTTAGGCCGTCAAAGAGAAAGGCAACTACTGAGCACGTCAGGAACGAGGAGCTCGATTTTCGGGTGCAAATCACAGATTCCTTGGCAGATATTAAGGAGACTCTTAGGCAAATGGCGGAGGCGATGGCCTCTCTTACTGCAAGGACATCCAAGCTTGAGGAAGAGGTAGGCAAATTGAGAGCCAAGAAGCGAATAAAGAGTCTAGTTAAGAGGAAGGCTGCTTCCTCGGGGGAGCCCGATGGTAGTACACGGGCAGAATTGGTTGATATTTCCAATGATGGCTGCGAGTAACGGCGTATTGAACTTTACGATCTGGCAATGGAACTGTTGGGGCTTCTCTCAAAAAAGGGCGGCCCTTCAGCAGTTCCTCAGATCGAGAGATTCGAGACCGCAGATTATTCTATTACAAGAGGTATTGGTGGATAGAGTTTCTCTGTCGGGCTACAAATCGTACGTAAAGAAAGGACCGGAGAGTAGGGGGGTCTCCACCCTGGTCTCTAACAAACACACTTTTATCGAGCATGACTTAAACATGGGTAGTTGCAAAATTGAATACCTTTTTGGCGAGGTTATCCCGAGCGGTGAGCTCAGGAATAGCGTATTCATACTGAACGTGTACAGTTCCCCTAGAGGGGGGCAGCATCGCTTCACTTCATTGTTGGTTAAGGCGGCTTCTATGGCAGGCAAGGCCAGGGCCCCCATTGTTGTGGCCGGGGATTTTAATGCCCAGCATCAGGCGTGGGGTTACCCCCACACTACACGCAAGGGCGAGAACCTCTGGCAGGCAGCGGCGGATCTTGGCCTCACGTTAATCACCGATTCCAACTTCCCCACCAGGATTGGCAACTCCGTGTCACAGGATTCAACTCCGGACCTCACATTCGTGGGGTCGACAGGGGAATTTTCATGGGCTAACTTAGGGGTAGAATTGGGCAGCGATCATTATATTGCTAGCACCGTGCTGCAGGTAGGCAGAAAGCCTCCCAGGGCATTCAAATACATAGACTGGGATCATTTCCGTAAGATCAGAGAGGAAAGAGGGGGTGATTCTCCTGAGAACTTCCAGGAATGGTTGGATAGAGTCAAAAGGGACGTAGGAGAAGTGACCAAGTCGATACACACGGAGCTGGAGGTCGAGAAAATGGATAGCAGATTAGCACACTTAATAGAGGCCAAGGAATCTATACTAGCTAGGTGGAAAACACAAAAGCTCAATCGTAGGCTTAGAAAGAGGCTAGCCGAGCTAAACAAAAAAATTATGGCACACTGTCAAGTGCTTGAGAGACAGCAATGGGATGAGGTTTGTAACATGGTGGATGGGCAGATGCGATTAGGTGGGAAATGGAACCTACTAAAGTACCTGCTCCACGAGGTTAAGACCAAAAGCAATCAGAATCGGGTGGTGGATAAAATTCTTCATGCGGAAAGGCAGCAGCATGGGGATGACGAAATCGCCACGCACTTGGCACGGAGGTATCTTCCCCTGGCGGACAAGGCTGGGCCCACGGGGCAGGAATGTCCACGATATGAGGGCAAATCGGCAGAGAGCCTAGACAGGCCGTTTCAGGAGGCGGACGTTCGCGAAACACTGCAGAAACTCAATGGCAGGTCAGCCCCGGGACCGGATGGCGTAACCAACAGAATGCTGCGCAATTTAGATGACAGGTCGATTAAGGTCATAACGGAAGAGATCAACCGCATTTGGGAATCGGGTATATTTCCAGATGAGTGGAAGGTTGCATCCGTGGTTCTCATTCCCAAGCCTGGGCGCAGCCCCGGAACTGAGAACCTCAGGCCCATCTCCCTCACGTCTTGTTTGGGCAAGGTGGTGGAGCATGTGATAAATGATCGGATCTCTAAACACATTGAGGAGGAGGGTCTCTTTCCCAACAACATGATAGGCTTCAGGCCTCACCTCTCCGCGCAGGACGTCATGCTACTCATCAAGCACGATATATTAGATAAAGACACCAGGGACACGAGGGCCATTCTCGGTCTCGATCTGGAAAAGGCCTTTGACAACGTGTCGCATAAACATATTCTAGACTCTATCTCCCGCCTTAACTTGGGGGAAAGATTTTACACATTCGTGCACTCTTTTCTCGGAGATAGGAGGGCCACAATCAAATTGGGTGACCTGAAATCGGAGGCTTATGATCTAGGAAAAAGGGGTACTCCACAGGGGTCGGTTGTCTCGCCGCTCTTATTTAACATAGCGATGCAGGGCTTGGCGAACGAGCTTGACCAGATGGAGGGTATTGGCTCCGCAATCTATGCGGACGACATCGCCCTCTGGTGCTCTGGCGGGTCAGAAGGCCACGTTGAAGACGCACTGCAAGAGGCGGTGCATTGCGTAGAAAAACACGTCAATCGGATGGGTCTCCGGCTATCGTCTTCCAAATCGGAGTTACTTCTATATCGTCCCACTAGAAGAGGACCCAAGCCTAGAGGGTTGAGGCCTCCAGAGGAGATTGATATTGGCGTGCGAACGTCGTCCGGCAGCGATATCCCAAGGGTTCGTTCTCTCCGGGTGCTAGGCATGATCATTGAAGCTAACGGTCAGCACGGGCGTACTATAGATAAGCTTAGAGGACATGCTGAAGGAATAATCAGACTCATTGCAAGGGTTTCGAACAGAAAAGGAGGCCTTAAGGAAGATAATCTCCTCAGGCTTTTCCACGCGTTTCTCATGAGCCATGTGAATTATGTCACTCCGATGCACAGATGGCAGAAACACGAAATGAACAAGTTGAACACGCTCATCAGGAAAAGTATTAAGAGAGTCCTAGGACTCCCAATGCGCACAAGCACAGAAAACCTAGCAAGCCTAGGCGTCCACAACACATTAGAGGAAGTTATCGAAGCGCAGCAATCCGCACAAACTGCTAGACTCTTGTCTACAGAGGCGGGAAGAGGGATCCTGGCTAAGGTCGGGATCAATCCGAAGACGTTAAGGGATAGGAACGTTCAGCTTTCGGATAGTGTGAGGCAGGCTATTAAGGTCTCCCCAATTCCGAGGAACGTGCATCCGACTTTCAACACTGGCAGGAGGACGGCTCGCGCCTCTGCGCTTTTGCGGTACGCACATGCGCACGAGGCAGAGTCATGTTTTGTAGATGCTGCCCAATACGAAGGCGACTCCAGCCATTTTGTTGCTAACGTCGTGGACATGAAGGGCCGAGTGTTATCGGCCGCGTCAATCAGGACGTCATCGGCTTGCAAGGCGGAGCAGCTGGCCATTGCGCTGGCGCTCCTTCGGTCGGACAGGGAAGATATTTATACGGACTCGAGATCAGCCCTTCGAGCTTTCTCGACTGGGGCAGTTTGTGAAGAGGTTGGTAGGGCACTTGAGGGTAAGTTGCTTACTCATCACGTCATTACATGGTTCCCGGCGCACGAGGGCGCAGAACTAGGGGGGCTAGCCAACGTTAATGAGTTGGCCCATGCCCGGGCGCGAGGTCTTTCCGGCCGCGCCGGGCACTGGGAGGCCGGTGTGCCGGGTGGGACCGGCGACGGGCTTGGTCCGACCTTTTCGGAGGCAGAACCCCCCCGTTTCAGGGACATTCTCTCCACCTTCAACGAGATCACTAGCCACTATCAGATGAGTCGTAGGGCTTTCCCCCTGCCACATCGAAATCTCACGAGGCCTCAAGCCGTGACCCTCAGGCTAATACAAACGAACTCGTATCCCACACTATCCATCATCAGTAGGTACACGGAGGTCTCCCCTCTTTGTCCCGACTGCGGCGGAGTTAGTGATTTCAAACACATGCTCTGGGAGTGCCCCTCTTTACAGCACCACACGGACCACGTATTGATGGCGGACGCATTTTATTCATTGGTCAAGAGCCACGAATGGATTAATCAACTCCGGGCTGTCCAGAAGGCCCACGATGCGGCGGTGAGGCTTGGCCTTCCCGTCCCAACGTGGGAGCGGCCCGCAGTCTTGCCCCCATAAAAACGGGGTGAAGATTCTTCAGGACCTAAATAAATGTTACCACCACCACCACCGCAACGTAACTTACGTCATCGGGGCAGATATTAAAGCATAAAGGTCTTTGGTCAGGCGGTGGTACCTAGGTGACATGAACGCCCGAGAAAAAGGGACTTGTACAGTCACTTTCTTTTGGAAGCGCTGATAACGTTGTAATTTTAACCACAATAGCATTTCGTAAATGGCATTTTTCCTAACAGCTTAACGGAAGGCTAATCAGTCCACATATTAATAAACTTATAACTTTTTACCAGAGACACTCTCAGATGACTTCAATATATTTACAATGAAGGGCTCCATAATTTCCACCATGGCTTTACGTAGGTACGTTGGCGCACTTCATGTAATAATCCCAGTCAGCCTACTCACATATAGCGCATTACTAATCACATCTACCATGGCCTCGGCTACATCCCAAGAAACAATTTCCTACCTATTTTGATTATTTAAGACTGGGTAGGCTTAAGACAGGCAAAAATTCGAATAGGAATGCGTAGTATGGAATTAGTATGGAACCTACAGTGATCTAGAACGTATGCATTACACTCGAGTCTGTCCAGGATTAGACAGTAACATTCATTTACTCTGACTATTCATCTATCATCAGTGTTAATAAACTAAACGCATGCTGTGCCGACCTTTCTCCCCACCTCACCCCAAATTCAGCGCGGCGCAGGCTACACTCCTGCGTCTGCTACAAACAAATACGTACCCTTCACTCGCCCGCTTCCACCTTATATTCCCTGAAGTCTACAGTACACCCAACTGCCGGTGCTGTGGCACTCACCCGGCTACGCTTCCGCATGTGCTGGGGGAGTGCCCAGCACTGTACACATACATGAACACCACGACCCCCTCGTCGAGGTTGCGTGAGGCTCTGTGGAGCTCCGCCCTCGACGACCAAACCTGGGCGACCCAGCACGCCCGTGAGGTGGCGGCGAGGCAAGCCCTCGACGTCCCCTCATGGGAGGCTTAGGCCCGGCCATCATAAAGTGCTGGCTCTACAATAAATGTTTATTTCTCCTTCTGAGCTTCTATCGCTAGGTTTGCGTCGTTAAGTCGCCTGAGCTTGCACAAGTTCTACAATTCTACGCTCCAATATCCCATCACCAAGAGCTCGCCGCTTGTCATCACGAATAAGCTAAAAAGCAACCTCGCCTTCAGAACGTATAGTCAGCGTCACAAGCTTTCGTACCCCGGAAGGTGAAAAAATATTTATATTTCTACGCCTTAGTCACGCATCGTAGTATTCGGATTTACAGCGTATACTATTCTAGAGTAAACAAAACAAAAGTTTTGCATAGTTTTACTGGCTGCGGGGTAGCTGCGTTGAAAATGAACTTATTCGCAGAACCTCGGTCGCGTAAACTTTTGGCGGCGACTGTGCGATTGAACACCTGCATTTTCTTTATTCTGCACACAATTTTTTTTTAATGAATGGCCTTCCAGCCAACGTCATGCAGTGCTTACACCTGGTTAATTTTCAGGACAGCAGACTCAGACATGACTTATTAAGTAGAAGAACTGAACTATTATGTAGCACGTCATTATTATCACCAATCAGGTGTAATAAATATGTAAACAAATAAAGGATAATAAAATTGCCTATAAAATTTTACTAAAATTTCAGGACTACTTCAAAACTTCGCCTGTTCGTCTTGTGTACGTCCCTATACTTTCTAGCAAACTGAAAGGGAGAAATTCAAGGGTGAAATTGACATCTCTTGTGGCACCATGGCAGAAAAGGGAAGGTGTAGCTTAGTGGGCCCATATGAAAGGATCAGCTGCGATTGTGCTACTCACGCACAAGGAACGACACTTTTGTATTTTTTTACAGGCAGTAAAGTGATAAATGGTGTCCGTGGACGCTGGAGTGATCATGACAATACCACCATACCGATACGGGTGATAAACGATTCTAATAAGGGAACATTTCTGCAAGCCTCACGGTCCTTTCTCATGTTTCTTCAGTTGTCCAAACACGTTAAATTTAGCGTAGGAGAAAATTCTTACAGAATTACTGAAGAATTGTACCAGTAATTATATCATGGTGCTGCGATCTGATTCAGCAATAGAGTTACTTAAGAACAGAACAGCAGAATGCCATAGTAACTTTGGTGATTCTAGCCGAAAAAAATGTCTTCTTGCAACGTTTTGTGGGCATAACTCAAAAAGGGTGTGGTCTGTGATTGGAATAGTTCTCTATTTTTACACGACAAACTACATTAACACGCCCCGGTGTCTTTTCGCATTATTTCCAATACTCCTCTGCGTACGTCGTGGTAAAAGGATATGAAGACCTTTAGTATTTCGGGAATTTCGTGAAGGTATATGGGAATGGTTCAAATGATAAGACACGTGCGCTGCATATTGAGGATAGAATGTTTATGTTTCGAGGTATTGGTTTGTACTAAGCAAAAAAGCTTGTTAAATAATTCGGACAGCCTTCATTTGCACCGAAGATCCGGTACGCAAAAATTCTGCTTTGATATAATGCAAATATACTCAGTCAAATAGCTTCTGTATTCCTTTGTAAGAATACTACGTCTGGGGCTGCAGCCAAGTTTTCTACTTCTGCGTCTTTTAATTGCACTCACGGGAAGCTATTTATTTTTGTGGTACGTTTCAGGCTGAACAAAAGTCGCACAAACACGCCTTTCCATGACATAGCTGAATAGGCAAAAATATTTCTTAGTAATGTCTTCACAAATGTTTGCCTTAAGAAAGAAATCAACTTTGAAAACACAAAGTTGGGTTTATTGTCTAAAATACATTACACCTAAAGTGCAAAAGAAGTTTGGAAGCACGTTCGCATGTTCCCGAAACCATGCAGCCAGCTATTTTTTTTTTTTTAGGAAGACGTTGGTACAGTAGAAAGAAACGAAACAAGAACCGCAACTAAATGACCTGCGTTTCGGAATATGCCATCTGGCGGGAAACGGCCAAACTAAGCAGCGACAAAGTGATAAAAAAAAATAGCGGCACCGCTGGCTTCGAACCTGCGAACTGCCAGTCGTGGTATCAGCGATCCTAATCGATGGTCGCGCAGAACGCTCGGCTATCGGTTTGAGTGCTGCCGGAGGCACAAACTAGGTTTATATACGTACCACAATAAATTCTGCGACCTTGTTATGAAAACTGCGATTTTGGAACGACTTTTTTGCCATTTCAAGAGTTGCTGCTGCAACTAGCTGAAAGCCGAGTCATTGAAGTTGATAAATCCCCAATAATACGTCGATCGATGCAATAGGCTCATCGCAAATTGCTTTTTACTGGCCAAAAAGGCCTCCAAAATTTGGCCTTTTCCATAGACTCCCATACTTCGAACTTCGCCCGCAATTTGGAACGGGTTTTCTGTCGTAAGTAATGGTACCGCTTGCATGAGATGTCGGGCTAAGCTCCTAGAGCCTATTTGCACTGTAATATTTTGAAATATGGCTTCTATGATTAGTTATTTGGGAAAAACGACGCTCTCCCATTGAAAATGCGCATGTTTTCAGAGGCGGCCGCTAGAGGCGCTGTTCGGCGATGTCCCAGATTCCTGGTATTGAGGGTAAACAGTTCTATTAATACACTGAACTGTGATTACAGGTGGGAAAAAATTCAAGAAAGTGCTTCCCACATTGTTTCCCTTCTAACAAAATGGTATTCTGTTGAAGTACGCTAAATTAAAGAGGAAGTTATTAGCGGTTTCCTTAACTCGACAAACATTGCGAAAAAATGGCATATAATATGTATACAGACACGACTCTGATGTTGAACAATGACAATACGTCTGCTAATGCGCTGTTAGCACGAAATGCCTTCTTGTACTCACAAATCAATCTGATGGCATAAAGGTAGTGATATTAAACAATAAAAAAATACTTCGGGCAAGCATGCTATGGCCATGCAATGAAAAGGTGGTTATTAAAGCAACAAACATGTATTAGTCGTTCATCAACCGGCAACTGAATGTTGTTGACCATGTTGCGAAAGTGAAATCAAGTGCTCCCGACAATTCCACTTCCCGTTTTTCGTGTTTCTGTTATTACTTTATTTAGGACCTGAAAAGAAAGGGCAGGGTTAACACACACGCACGCACGCACGCAATAGCCAATTCAAATGGATGTTTAGTGCCACGGTCAACAACTCCATTATTAACACGCCAATGCCTAAGCCTTCATTAAACTTTTCTACAATTAAGTATGGTTTCACAAGCAAATCTGCATACAATATCACACTCTCCTATATTGATCTTTATAGCCGCTTCTATGCCTACATAGTAAGTTTTCCTTTTTTCTTACCGATATTTAGTTGGGACAGCTAGTATACTTCAAGTCTTCTCGGTTCTCGCGCGTCATGTGCCTTTCAGTGGGCACTTCAAGTGTGTATATAATCTCAATACATCATTCACAAATGACTTGGCATAGGCACACAACAACGTGGCTCATTGGCAAATACACTTTGAAGTTCTATTACCCCTTAATGTAATGCCAGACTTGCAAAAACAGAACAATTTTGACGCTATTTTATGCCTATTCGTATGCTTATCTTTCAAAACCCTACTCTTCTACATAGGAATGAAAAAGAAAACTTTCTCTTAAGCATTCAAGATATGAGCTGCCCCATAGTGCTTTGGAGATGGCCGATTCAAATAACAAGGGCTGCCTTACACGGCACGAATGCCCAAACGTTGTGTTATGTCTGTGAACAAAACATTAATAAACATAATGCGTCAGTAACGCTGAAATGAAAGCAATAAATCTTCGGTTAAGTGCATTTCCTACTAGCAGGGGTAAATCAGAAGAATTGTTTTCAGAATGACCCGCGTTTAGGAAGAAACGCTAAACAAGCAAGCAGCCCCATCAACGAAATCAAACTTCAAGCATTAAAATTAGTACAAAATTCAAAACGAGATAAAACCGATAACCAGCGTAGTCCACTTCATCAGGAAAACAAATGCGGGTCCTGAGAAACTGGCAGTCAAAAACTCTCATGTCGTTAGCAGTTTTCTTCTCTGTGGGGATAGCTGAAGTTTGACTGCCGAAGCACGGTCAAGGTGAGGTGGCCCGTCAGGCTTCAGAGGGACTGCACAGGTGGCTCAGGCCACGTAAAGTTCCCCACGAGGCGATGCTGGGGACTGCAGCTGAACACCTTCCGGAATCGAGGACACACAGGCAGAGCCACGTTACATATAGCAATCTGGAAATTGAGATCGCCAAAGTTAGCATCATTCGGCATTTGTCATTGTGGTATTTTCGTTTCTGCGCTTACGGTTCACAAAGTAAAAACTTGATGTAGGCGGAACCCTGAAAGCAGGGAGAAAGAGCCGCTTGGACAAAAGTCACTTTAGGAGTTTTTAATTGTATTCCGGGGTTTAAGTGCCAAAACTACTATCTGATTACGGGGTGCGTTGCATAGTCAGAGGCTCCGAATTAATTTTCACCACCCTGAAGTTATTTAACCGGCACCCAGTAAAAGGTAGATGACTGCTTTTGCATTCCGCCCCATAAAAATGCAGCCGTTGAGGCTGGACACCGAATCATTGAATATTACTTGGGCTCGTAATGAAATATACCTTACAAATTAGTAACATGGTGTAGCTTGATGGCCTTTAGCGCCTTAATTAAACGTGTCACTCAATTCTCTGTAGTTTCAAACCAAATCAACTAACTTACAATTGCCAGAATCCAACCGGTTGTTTCATGCCACCTTGCACGAAGTTAGCTACGGTCCATGCAACCTAGCTACGTAAACTGAATTGGGGCTACGTGCCACAAACGGTCGCTCATAATGCACAATAGGTTGTGATTACGCCTGCGATCAGCGAGAGGGCGTGCAACTACGTTATCCCAACTGATACCGCACAGCGTTGTCTTCATGCCTTTAAAGGAACGCTAAAGAGGACAAAATAACTCGAGCCGGTTAGTAAAAAAAAAAAGCCCTTTTACACACCAAAAATCCCAGTTCAACTGAGAGAGGAGGCGTGGTAATTCAGAGAAAACGCAAAAGCTAAAGACGAGTGGTGACGATGCTTTGAAGTGCCCGCCTTATCCCACCATGACGTCATAAATTTTACGGCATCTGCTCGTGCCGATTAAAATTTTTACCGGCAGAGCTGGTATAGATTCTATTCTAATGAAGCCAAAGCCACAACAGCTCAAATACGGAAAAATACGTTGAAATCCGTGACGTCACGCTGACGTGCCGCCATGGGTGTTTAGGCGCGAAGTTCCAGAAACAAACAAACAAAAAAAAAGCTTTACAAGAATTTTACATTGCAGTACTGAAGCCTCATGGCGAGATGAACGAAACTTACGATTCGGAAAAATACTTTATCAGTCTTAACTGATGTACAGTCAGTCTTTAGGGTCACCTTAATGAGATGTGCGTATGGGCGCAACACGCGCTTCCGGACAGCCGCTTTAGGAAAATAGTGTACTGGAAAATAGCCGGCTGACCGCAAAATAAAACATTCGCAGCGCGCACCTTACTCAGGCGCTCGCGTCCGGAGTAGCCGCACTGGTCGAAGCAGCTGAGAAGGAAGAACACTTGCTCCGGAGGCATTCCCTTGAACTGGCCACTTCGGTCCTCGCCAGGCGGTGGCATCGTGGTATTCTCACCACCGGAGTAAGGGAGGTGCCACTCGTTCATTTCCGGAATGAAGCTGGCGGTGTGTGCCGCGATGCTCGTGAAGTACAGGTCCCGTTCCTCCCGCTCGTTTGCATCCGGGAATGTGTCTGAGGCGTTGAAGTACGCGTAGAACCGCTCCATGTCCTTAAACACCTTTTGCACGCCCGGGTCCAATTTCACTGAACTGCGTGACTGAACGAGCGAGACAAAAAAAAATAATAAAGTACTGAAGGATTGATATTAATACGTCGAAGCTGCCTCAATGTAACTATCGCCGACCCGGAACATCCGGCGTTAAGCTCAAGACTAATTTGTAAGGACCCTACATTCAAGCTTCATTACCACAGTCGGCTGTAGCATGGTACCACAAGGCATTCAACGGGAATCCGGTCCCAGGGAGCGCATTCGTAAAGCCTTCCATACAGAGGTGGTAAGTAAGGACACCAGTTGATCGTGGTACGTATAGACCATATTACTATGTATAGGTTTTATGTGTAGTATTTCTGTGACAGTTAAGCGAAGGAACTCATTAGATTAAGTGCGCCCCCCCCCCCCCCCCCCCGACGTTTTTCTTTCTTTGTTTTAGGAAAGTGCTAGTCACATCTTCGCTTAGTACATAAAGATATAACTAACTCTACGGCTCATTACAATGTTTCCAGGTGGCTGGCAGATCAACGGGCCGCGGCTCGGTTATCAAAACACCGTGTATCTGCTCATCCATGCCTGTGCCGTCAAGAAGCTACTTGATTTTTGGGAGCGATTATAATTGCCGTTTTCATTCTCGACAAAATACTACAAGTTACAGTTCGTATGTCAAGAAGAAATCCTCAGAGAACGTGTTTTTTTGGCAATGTGTGCCGGTTCCTACAAGACAAGAAACTGTATAGACGAAAATGTCTTGCCGTAAACATCACTTGATGCACCGTCATAACGGCACAAACTGGTTCGTTTTTCCTCAATTTTTTCGCCAATCACTCAACAGCGGCAACAAAGCGTAAATTGCCCAAATACTGTTAAAAATTAACGCTTAGTGATCTCAGCGCCAAGTCTAACAAACTAAGGAGAATGAGTAATAAAGCAAGCAAATATCTTACTTCGATGAAACCGCGCTCCATAATATATGTATGAGACATTATTACTACTTCAAAGAGTTAATTTAACTTGTACATAACTACCACAAATATTATGCGTACCCAAGTGGAACAATTGCACTGCCACGTATAGCTTTGGTAATTTCAGTATAGCGAGGTACAGTCGTTCGGACAGTTACAGTAAGCGCTTGGGTGATGCACTGTGAGCTGAAGATAGCAATATTTTTTGCATTTCTGTTAGGTTTGAAAGTGTATGCTTGTAAGTAACGCTTTAGTCACCTTGATCTCGTAAGTCTTCAGCGCGGTATCTCCTTGACACTCACTTCGACACAGTCACTTGGGCACTGCCTTCAGTGCGATACCCTGAACTAGTAGCTGTTTATTGTACTGCTCTTTATTTATATAAAGGTACGCCTATGAATTCTTCCAACCAGAGTGTCCAAATTTTTGCGGCCAAGCTATTTAATAAGCATACATAATAAAAATTGGCTGTATGCACGGGCAAACTATTGCATGTTATGCTAACTAGCATGCACTCGTGCGGGGTATTCGCACATATGGATGTGCAAAAAAAAAAAAAAAACTATGTGATCACAGGGTGTACATCTCGCTAAGTCTTAACAGCAAAGTTCTGGGTGCATCAAGAACCAGTGCCGCTAGCGGTTAAAAGAGCACAACAGGTCTGGGTTTTATGCAAATAAGATGCCTCTCGCAAAACATCATCATCAGCCAATATTAATGTCCACTGCAGCACGAAGGCCTCTCCCTGCGATCTCCAATTACCCCTGTGTTGCGCTAGCTGATTCCAACTTGCGCCTGATAATTCCAAAATTCATCACTCCACCTAGTTTTCTGGCGTCCTCGACTGCGCTTCCCTTCTCTTGGTATCCATTCTGCAATTCTAATGATCCACCGGTGATCCATCCTACGCATTACATGGCCTGCCAAGCTCCACTTTTTCCGCTTAATGTCAACCAGAATATCGGCAATCCCCGTTTGTTCTCTGATCCACACCGCTCTCTTCTTGTCTCTTAACGTTAGGCCTAACATTTTTCGTTCCATCGCTCTTTGTGCGGTCCTTAACTTGTTTTCGAGCTTCTTTGTTGACCTCCAAGTTTCTGCCCCATATGTTAGCACCGGTAGAATGCAATGATTGTACACTTTTCCTCGCAAATAGCCTCTCGAAAATAGCTAATTGCAAATGCAACAAAGGGAAACCTTTATGTACATCTAAAGTGTGCACGCCGAGCCACATATCATGCATACATCAGCAATATCTTTAATTAGTTTACTTTTACGCCCATATCATGGGAATACAAAACAATGAATCTAAAGATTTCTAAATGTTAAAAGGAGCTAAGCGCAAAAACACAAGGACAAAGGAAGGCACACTGGACACACAGGCGTGCAACAAACCGGCATCCTACCCGTGCTAGAACTTAGCGGGCGTTGAAAAGCAAGGTTTCCAGTAAAGCTGCTAGCTAAGTATAAATTTGCAAGCGAAAATTATAAAATCCCGTGGTGTCTGCTTTCAGCGTGTAGAAACAGTGCGCGAATGTAATTCCTGAAAATATGCACAGGATCATGGTCTTGAAATCATGTAGTCGCAATATCCATTGCGGAAATGCAGATACAAATTAGCACAAATGGTTTAAACGACTGGGGAGGAGACCGCAGGATCAAGCGAAAGTTAATTTTCTGGTTCAGTTCCAGCCGCAAAGTATAATTGTTTTGCCCACTAGCCGCCTTAGCCACTGACTGGCCACACACATGCGCACACATGCGGAGCTGCATAACTCTTTAGGAAAATAGTGGCGATAATAAACGTCCTCGATTCCCCATATGCCTCCTCAAAAGTTTCCCTCGTTTTAACGCTAAACAGGAAAAGTTTAGTCGCTGCATCTGCGTTCAGCAAAAAGGTGGCACTATGTTAACTGACATTGAGAGTCGGTTCACCGCCCTTCAATATTTTCAAAGCACTTACCTCATATAAGGCGTTGTAAGAAGTCAAGAACAGAATAGGACAAAAACCTGCTTCGCGGTCTGACTTCCCGCCACCGCTGAAACCACCGCTGGTGGATGCCAAGGCTCATAAAGAGGTGAAGATGACAGGTACGATGTACAATCACCTCGCGGCCAACCAACAACCGGTACAGTTATA
>NC_051157.2:120399-143070 GCF_013339745.2 Dermacentor silvarum
GGCCGTCCGCGTCGCGTCGCCGTGAGGTTCCGTATGACGTCAATGGAGATGAAATCGTCGCCGCGCGACGAAGCTGTATGTGAGAGTGAAAGGGCGCCAGGGACCGCGCGCTTTCAGGGGAGTGAACGCACGGCGAAGAAACGCGCGTTCTGCGCCGTGCTCCTGAGGGCTGCAGAAGTAGGCGTCTCTTTCCTCCTTACAATCACCATTATGTAGAGCAAACGCGCCCTTCCGACGCGCGAGAGGCCTTGGGGGGGGGGGGGGGCGGGGGGGGTGAGGGGAAGAGGGGAGGGAAGGGAGGCGACGTTTAGCTGCGGCACCAAATGCCTATTTATATCAGAGGCTCGGGCAACAGTCACCAACGCCGCACGCATTTTGTGCGAACGCGGGCAAAACGCCGACGGCGTCACAACAGTTCTGCGTGTTGCCGGTGCTGCTGCATGTCGAATTATACAGCTGATAAGCTACTATCATTACTCCGTATAGCTCTCTACAAATTTGCTATCGCAATTGATGATTCGCCTTTCAGGTGAAACTGCGACCAATTTTTTATATAAATACGCATCTGGTGCCGCAGCTAAACGTCGCGCCTCCCCTCCCGCCACCCCGTCCCCCCACGGCTTTTCGCGCGACGGAAGAAGTCGCGTTTCCTATATATATATATATATAATATATATATACTATATATATGGTGATTGTAAAGGAGGAAAGAGACGCTTAATTCTGCAGCCCTTCAGGGAGCACGGCGCAGAACGCGCGTTTGTTCTCCGCCGTGCATTCGCTCCCCGTGAAAGCGCGCGTCCCTCGCGCCCTTTCACTCGCACATACAGCGTCCGGCGCGCGGCGACGATTTCATCGCCGTTGACGTCATACGGAACCTCACGGCGACGGCGACGCCGACGGCAGAAATCCTCTTTGAGTGTCCATATAATTGCTATCGCAATAAAATTAATCATGAACGCATCGTTACTCGCGTGATGGTTGGTGGCGCCCGCAGTCAGGTCATGGACTTGTTCATAATTTGTCACGACGGATATAGCAGGGAAAGACCGGTACTTACCTTGCTATCTTCGCCCAAACTACCTCAGCCAAATACCCTGCTAAAGCCAGTATAACAAAGGTTTCAGCTTTGAATTTTCTTCCCTTCCCATGTCGAATCTGCGAACGGTCTACGGGTTTACGTTTGTTGATGAGATTTTCATTGGCTCCGTTTGCTTCGTTACTTGTGCAAGGGAACGCGCATCTGACTGACAAACATTTTACAGATTTTTACAGGGAGGGTGGGGAGTGGGTCCGCCCCATACAACACACTTATGTGGGCTCCCCCTTACGGGAGCCCATTAGCGTCGACCGCGGCCTACCTACCTTAATTCAGCATTGCTTCCATCAATCGCCGTGACATGGAGATTCTTTTACATGTTAATCCGCAACGGATATGTGCAGCAGCATGCTACTGGTGGAGTGTGTCGGAGTGTAGTGTGAGCGTACGTTTTCAAAAAAACTACTTTTAAGCATATAGCGAATCGGCGGTGCCTAAAGCTTCGCTCAATTGCAGCAATAAAGAACCCCCGCCTTACCTCCTGCCTGCCGCTCTGCATGTGCCTGCATGTCACTGTACAGCAGATACATGCTTAGTACTAAACATATGCGACCGATGGGCTCGTGAACAACTCCCTGCACGCCTTCTATGCAAACAATGATAAATAGTTGGATGTCGACACGTCCCCGGTGAAATTGCCCTAGATCAACGCTAGAGTCCCGGTGCCCGGACCAAGACACAAAACTGTGCAAGTGCATTAATGGTGGATCTGGTTCACAAATTCGTAAGTTGCGCAGTCTGTCGGAAATGTTACCTAACGTTCGTGCAAAAAGGTTTAGTTTGGGGTCAGGGCTTTCTAGTATGCTTGTTTTCGCCCTCTCCAAGGTTATAAATCAAGCGATAATGTGAGCGGCAAAACCATGTAGTTAAGTAAACTGTTGAAAGAGAAGGCGCGTATGTCGAAAACCGGTGCCAAGATAATATATTTGACAAAATAAGCAAAGCAGAAGAGCGTTCCAGCGTCCGACAGATCACGTGTCGAAGCAATTATATTCTTATTTTTCCTTGTGTCCAGTTTTGGACTTATCTTGCTTTACACGTCGATTCGGCGAAGCTGTCTCGTGTTCGCGTCGAGAAGGCTCATGTTGGCTTGTCGAAGGTGCAGCTCCGTCCACGCTCGCCTGGCCGGGTCCATCCGTGTTCGTCTGGCCGGATCCATCCGCAGTCGACTGGCTGGAGCCGTCCCCTTCCGGCTCCAACTCCGATGACGGCGTAAAACTCCCGGAGGTGGTCCTGCCGCCTTGCTTATGTTTATGTATGTGGTGCTTTCGCCGCTTTGTCGATGAACCACGCTTTCGCTTTCCATCCCTCGCTGGCTGTTTCAACGCTGTTCCAAGCTGCGAGCCTCCTTCCGGTCCGTCGATTTGAGAGCTGGGTATGGCGAACTCGAAAGGGGGTATGGAGAGGAAGTAGTAGTTGTCCGGGTTCTGCGTCCAATCCGACTCCGGTGACGCAGTGCTGTTGAACAGGTCGCTCGCCATCGGAGGCTCGTATTCACCCTCCGATGAAGATGGCGTTGGCTGATAGTAGGGAACCTGCAAGCCCTCGTACAGCGTGATCTGCTCCTCGATGGGGTCGTGTTCATCGTCTGCGGAAGTGCTTTCCAGCTTTGACACGAGTGGTCGAACTTCCACTTCCACAAGGCGCCTCTCTTCGCCTTCGGCGCTACTATCTGGCACGACACCCGTCACTAGTGTCTCTGATACTGTGGTGTCACCAAGCATGCCGTTTATCATGCCCGGAGGGTGATCCGACATTTCTCTGCGAGTTCTCGTAGGCGAGCGTTCATCAGTGGGCACTCTTTGGTGAACACTCGTAACGCCCTCTGGCCTTGCGACGTCAGACACCACGTGGCCTTTCGGGGCCGGTGGTGACCAAATTCTTTTCGCTGCTTGCGTTTTCGAATCACAACAGAGATATCGGTCTCGGTGTCTTCGGACAATGAGTCCTGGGATTTTCTGCGCTCTAAAACATGCGCCGTTCCTCTCGCCGCTGGCGCGTGTTCCTCTTCGTTGGATCTTAGTGGAATTGTACCTTGAACGACCACAGACGCCGTGTCTTCTGCTACAGTGCTCTCGGACACTGTGCTTTCTGGGACTGGTCTCTCTAACACTGTGCTGTCTTGCACTTCAGCCAAGTGGGACGCTTTCTCCGGAGTCGTAGATTTCAATGTATCGCCTATATTTCCGCTGTGTCTTCGCGAAAAAGCTTCTTGCAGAGCCTTCGGGCCCGCGCCACTCGACACATTTCCCCCGGAGGTGGTACTCTCTGTTAGTGTACTCTCGTACACTACGCTTTCTGATAATTGAATCAGTGGCCCCATTTCGACAGGCGTTCTGGGCGCACCTCTCTCACCTCTTTGGTCACTGTGTCTTCGCGAATGGGTTCCTCGTGGTCGTGTCGCTACGATTATATCCGTTGGTGCACACTCTGTCAATGTGCCCTCAGACACATCAAATGTCGGCCTTGGTATTTCTGGTACCTTCTTTTCTACCGGCTCGTCTTTCCGTACACTGGTTCTACGTGAAAGGATTTGGTGTGGTGGTGCCACTGCGATTATATCCGTTGGTCCACTCTCTGTTACTGTGCCCTCAGAAACTTCAACTACTGGTCTTATTTCTGGCACCTTATTTGGTACGGGCTCGACGTTTTGCCCACTGATTCTTCGTGAAAGGGTTTCTCGTGGTGGTGTCGATACGATTCTATCCGTTAGTCTGCTCGCTGTTAGTGTACCCTCAGACGCATCAACTACTGGCCTTGGTATTTCTGGCACATTCTTTTGTACCAGCTCGTCTTTCTGCCCACTGGTTCTAGCTGAAAGGTTGTGTGGTGGTGGTGTCACTGTGATTGTACAAGTTTGCCCGCTCTCCGTTAGTGCGCCCTCAGACGCTTCAACTACCGGCCTTGGTATTTCTGGCACCTTCTTTCGTACGGGCTCAACCTTTTGCCCACTGGTTCTTCGTGAAAGGGTTTCTCGTGGTGGTGTCGCTACGATTCTCTCCGTTCGCGGACTACGTGTTAGTGTTCCCTCAGACATTTCAATCAGTGGCCTTAGTATTTCTGGCATATTCCTTTGTACCGGCTCGACTTTTTGCACACTTGTTTGTAATTTCGGCGGCGCCATTGGCGACACGCTCCCTGACGCTACTTTTTCTCGCAGCTCCTTCTCTGGCACCGTCCGTTCTGCTACGATACTTTTCGGTGTCATTGCCACAATATGCGTAGGTTTAGTCTTACCCGGCGTTGAAGCCGACGGATACACGGTTGGCACCGGCTCGTCTTTATGCTGGCTGGTTCTACGGGAAGAAAGTATCGGCAGCATCCGTGACGCCGCGCTTCCTGGTGCTACTTTTTCTGGCGGCTCCTCCACAGGTATGGTTCCCTCTGCCTCGGCACTTTTCAGTGGCGTGCCCTGATGGAGAATGGACTTAGTCATATCCGGCGTCGAAAGCAAAGTTGAGGCCTTCGCCGGCACCTTGTCCTTCTTTGGCTGTCTTAGTACGCGTGCGTCGGCCTCCTGGTGTTGTTCTACCTTGTGCGTTTTCACCAAGCGAGGCGGCGAAGTGGTGGCGGATGACCGCTCCGCAGCATTGTCATGCTCTGGGACCTTTTCAACGCCATCGGCACTCTGTGGACTCTTCCCTGGCTTCCACTTAGGCGTGTGACGCTCCGCACTATCTATCTTTCCTTTTTTGCTCCTAGCCAGGTCATCATGAACGTTGACCTCCGGCGTAGACGTGGGCAGCAAATTTGCCGCAAGGTCGCCATCTTTGCTGGAATGTGTGGGCGGTTCAACGTGCGTTTCCAAGGGGACCGTTAACCGCGGCGAGACAGTAGTTCCAACGTCGGCGGCAGGCCTAGTGTCCTCGATGATCTTGTGCGCCTTCTGTGGGCGAGGAAGGCCCCGCTTTTCTGCAGCCTTATCGGACATTGAACTCGCTGGCGCCTTCTCTTGAACTGTCGGGGGAATAAAGCTCTCTTCTGTCTCCGGTTCCTCGGCCTTTCCGACTGGCTTCGCGGACTCCTTGGCGAGCTCCTTTTCTGCACCGTTTTCCAAAGAACGATCGCTCTTGCGCCTGAGTGGAAAAGGCACCCTTGTGACTACAGATGGTTCAATAAAGCTGTGCCTCCGGCTTCGGCCACTGACTGCAGATGCACAGCTCTGCCTCCGGCTTCGGACTCTGACCTCCTCCGGTGAAGGCGGAGCTGGCGGGCTGTCAATGCCAATGTAGGACTCCGGTTCAATAATAAAGTGTTTGCGTTCCCGCTTTTTCACAACAGGGTTGATCTGATGACGGTGAGGAAAAATTGGCCCTGCTTCCGGCATGCATGGAAGTAGATTTCCTTCAAGAGCTGTAGGGAATGGGATGGGTTCTTGAATCGGAAGAGGCCGCGCAGTTTCTAGGTATGGGTGCGAATGTATAGATTCTTTGGTCGGAAGAACTGGTTCTTGCGCAATCGCGGGAAAACCTGCCGTTTCTTCGCGCCAAGTCATAGAGCCCCGCTTTGTGTCTCCCGGTGGCTTCGTCTGGTCTTTCAACCGCCCCTCCACCATGGTGTCCTCGGCGTATCCCACAAACCCTGCTTTTTCGGCCTCATCACGCTGCTGGGATAAAGGCACGGGTAATATATTCTGGTTCATTCCCGCGCTAGCATGAACACCAAAGAAGAAAGGTTTTTCTTCTGGGGCCTCCGGTGACAATTCATCTTCATTTTTAGACTTATGCCAACCCTTACGTTTCTTGCCTTTCCGCTTCAAATTTCTTAAGGAGCCGTCTTCGTGCTTGGTACCTGAAGTGAAGCCAATACCTCTTGATGTTGCAAACGCGTCCCCCTCTGCAGCTGGCATGCCGGGCAAAGCGCCTTCGTGACCACTCGGAGAAACGTCACCCGCCACAGCGACTGCTTGTGTCTCCGGGTATTCAACGATCCGCCTCTCCGTATGCTTCCAGTTACACGGCTCCTCCTCGAACAGAAAGCTTCCCGTCCCATCAGATTCGGCTTTGTGTATGGCTGGCTTGCACTCCATTGTATCTGTCAAAACCTCACTACCAGCTATCTGACTTGACACCGAATCTTTACGATAAGTGAAGTCATCAAGCGACGATATCGAGCAGGTTTCCGAGGCAAGCTTGCGCTCTGTCACCTTTTTGTTGACATCTTTCTCCTGGTTGAACACGGAGCCCTTCGCTAGAAGTATCGGTATCTCGGTTTCCTGCAAGAATGGTCCAAGCTCGGCGTCTTCGGACTCCTCCGCAGGCGGCACCGTGAAAGGTTCTTTCGGCATTTTCTTCTTTTTCACTTTCGCTCGCGAAATTGCGAGTTCTGCGGGCGGTTCTTGGGCAGCTTGATCCGCTTTCGCCTTCACTTTTCTACTTTGCGGCAGATCTGCGGTGGATACTTCAGAGAACTGCGGTACTGTCTCCCATTCATGCGCTGTCGAAGGAAAGTCCCTCTTCTCAACACTAGCGAACTGTGGAACTTGCTCTTTCGTTTGTGAAGTATTAGGCAAGAAGTCTGCCTTCATCTTAGAGAACTGCGGCACTTCCTCTTGTTCCTGCGCTGTCCCAGGCAATATGTTATCTACCTTAGAGACTGTCGACTGCGCATCCGTAGGCAAGGGCTCCTCCACTACTTTGGAAAACTTGGGCGCTCGCTGTTTATGTGCAGCCGTCAAGAAGGGCTTCTCTAGTTCGGCCGCCTGCGTTGTACTGCCTTCCTGCGCGGTCACCGAAAAAGGCTCGTCCTCTGATAAACGGGACTTGCGGGAAGCGCGCCGGGACTTCTTTTTGCGCGCCTTCTTCCTAGGATAAACGTTATCTTCTTCTGGAGGTCCCTCTTCCTCTGTGCGACCTTCCTTTCGTTCTGCAAGCGCTTTGTCCAACGCTTCCAACTCATTCAGGGGTTCAATGTCAGCTTTCACAATGTGTTCCGAGGGCCGGAATTCCACGTGTGGTTCGGCGGCGGCGTCGGCCTTACCGCGGGAGAACAAGGCGGTCTTCAGCGGTTTATATTTTAAGGCGACATCTAGGTCCTTTGCCTGAGGCTTTTCGTCAGGCTGAAGTACGTGTAGATCATCTAGATTCAAATCGCCCGAAGTCTCCAAGCAGCTGATGAACCTCAGAATGTCAGACTCGGTGCAGCTCTTCTGCTTCCGGCCGACAGCCCTGTCGGGCGAGCGCACGCGTTTCGGCGATGTCGTCCTGCGGTTGGTCATCCAGAGGCTGCGCACACGGTGTTCGAACAGGAAGGCGATAACGGTCAAAAGCGCGACTTCAGCGCATATCACGAAGAAGGGTATGAGGGGAGAGGGCGGAACGCTCACTGCGACTGCGAAGAAGGCGCGGTCCTGACTGTGGCCGTTGTCCACGAGGCACGCAAACGTGGCCTCGTCGCGCTTGCCCAGCCGACGAATGACGAGAGTCCCGTAGTCGTCAGCTCGCTTCCCACCGTACTTGAACTTGGAGCTCCGGAAAGCGTTGAGCAGGTGCCCGTTTCTGTACCAGCGGATGGTCGGCGTCGGATACCCGTCAATCTTGCAAGAGAGGAAGCCGTCGTGACCCTCCTTGAAGCGCTTCGACTGGCTCGTGCGAATCGCAACCTTCAGCCCGACCACGATCACAGCCGTCTCGTTGACGACACGGCCGAGCGCGACACAGCTATAGTTGCCGACGTCGCTGCGCTCTGGCTTGTTGATCACCAGTGATTGGTCCTTGTAGACGTACTTGTCGCCAGAAAGCACGGTCGCGTTCCCCTTCAGCCAGACGATCTTGGCGCTGCGGTCGGCCGGGTAGTCGCAGATGAGCCGCAGAAAATCGGCGCCCGGTGTCAGCGTGATGCCCGAGCCTGGAAAGCCCTCGTTGGTGCGGATCGTCGACTCGAACACGTTCACTGTCACGACGCTCTCGGCGACCAGTCGCGCGCATCGCTCGTGCGATGCCGAGCACCTGTAGGTACCTGAGTGAGAAACTGACACGTTGTCCACGCTCAGCAGCGGGCTGGACACGCGGCTGCGGTCGCCAAACAGCCACGTGATCTGCGGGTCGGGCCGAGCGTACGCGCGGCACTCGAGGTTCACGCGCGCCCCTAGCGGAGCATACACGGCGCCTTCCAAGGGCTCCAGGCGCACGGGCGTGACCAGCTGCAGGACGTGCGCCATGCCGGCCGAGTCGTTCATCGCCGAGCGCGCACGGGAACAGCCGTACGCGCCGGCGTCCTCTTCGCAGGCCCTCCGTATCTCCAGCGTCCTGCCGACGGCCAGGAACCGGTCATTGTCCGGAAATAATTCCTCGCCGTCCTTGAACCAAGTCAGATTCTCGCCGTCCGGAGCCACGATACCGCAGCGTAGTCGGAGGGATTCATTCGGAACCTGAGCAGATATCCATAGTCTGTACAAGGTTTCTTCAGTGATCAGTCTTTCTCAGTTTCGCGAACTCAGAATTCTATATTATAATGGCACTGGAATTTTTTCACTGATGTACGTTTCTTCAAGCGCGTAGTGCTTTTCTTTCCTTTTACATTTTTTTTTTTTCACTTTTGCATGCATATTCCTGCCATACCTCTTTGATGTATATTTAGGTTTGCCAGCCTAGATGTTGCAACGTCAGCTTTCTTCCACTTACGGTGGTTATCCTATTCGAGAAAATGAATTCGATTGATCGATTCAGTCATCCATTGAGTACAACTTCGGGACATCATTGGAATGTATACTGTGAGACCGGATCATGTGCGGGGCATCTAATGAAAGATGTACGATAACGTTTACATACAAGTAGAAAATTACAGAAGCGAAAGCCTACGAAAGCCGCGGACATGTCCACCTCAGCTCAAAATGCAGATCAGGGAGCACACAGCATGCAGATGTCAGCATGGTAGTGTGCGCCTAACACGGCAGCAGAATCGTGCAGGCAAATAAACCTCAACCAAAGCCGGCACCAGCAAAGACGTAGTTGAGTAGAATGATGCGTTTCCAAAGGTGCAGCAGCGAACCTCGTTGGAAACGCAGCTGCCGACATTAGTACAGTGTGCTAGTAAACGTTTTAATCGACCTTTGGTACACGCTACTCCTCCATTATTATATACGTCCGGTCTGCCTCTCTTAACGGCGGCGACTCACAAGAACGTGACAGGGCGCTTGCGCTCCAGTCGAGTCCTGCAGGGCCGTGACCTGGACGAAGTGTTTGGCAAGCGACTCGCTCGAGCAGCTGTAGCCGCCCGAGAAGTCCGCGTCGGCAGCCTGCACCTCCAGCCTGGATACCTTGAAGTCCTGGGCGTTGTATTCCGACACGGAGTATCCCTGCCAGGCGGACCAGTGGCGCAACGGTGAACCGTCCTTGGTCCACGAGATCTTGGCTTTCGGATCGGCAAAGCAGTAGATGATGAAATTTTCTCCCTCTTGCACCTGCGCGGGACAATCGTGCTCGACCCAGTCAGCAGAACTACATGCTGTAATTCCCTACGTCTGCCACAAAGATTCAGACCGAGCTCTTCGGGGACAACGTCTCCGCGAGGACGGGAGTCATAATCATCCTGCTATCGAGAGCTCGAAAAAGAAAGACGATTGATTGGCTCTATCGCCTTAAAGCAACACAGAGGCTATATGAGACGCCGTAGCGAAGGCTACATGTTCAATTTTGACCACTTCGATGTTAACCTAAGGTTCGCTACCGTATCATTTTTGCATTGTGCCCTCATCAGAATGAAGCCGCCACGAATCACACCGGCGACCTCGATCTTTCTTGGCAGCAGAACCCAATAGGATTCCAGCTGCCGCCAGATAGCGCAGAGAACTAGACGACGGCTTCTCACCTCCCGGTGGCCATAATAGCTGATGAACTTGCGCGGTCGGCCTCCAGAATGCTGCTCCTGCTGGCAGGAGACGCTAGACACCAAACTGGCCAGCGCGACCAATGGCCACAGGGGAATGCCAAGGCTTGAGCAGGCGAGGCCACCCTTTGCCCGGAGTGGCATAAGCGAACCGAGTGTGAACGGAGTGGCCGCGTTGCACAGTTCCAAGACCGAGCTGCTCAGCGGGCCGCACGGCAGTTAGCTGGTCTGCTTCTTCTCTGAGCGTGAGCACGCGAGAGCGCATCACGGGACACGCTGTATCTTCTTCTTCATTTTCCTGCTTGGCAATGACTGGTTACTTGTTCCTCGGTGAAATGGCACAACTCACTCTATGGAATCGTTCATGAATCGGGCAGTGCAAGGGTTCAAATAATAAAAATAAGTTAGAGGAAATAGTAGTAGCCAAGTTTTTGCCAAGCCCTTTTCGTTGCAGGAAATTCGAGATGCATTGGAGTGAGAACAAAAAACGTGGGCATCTTGCACTAGTGGCGCAAGGCTGGAGTAAACAGCGGATCTGATGATCGACCAAGCTTTTCTTCCAGGTTTTACGAGGCTTGGATAAATTTTGCTAGGAAATGCTAAGTACTGCTAGGCGCGGTATTCCGAATCGGCGCGCCGCCGACGCGCAGATTCTCGCTTGGCCGCGCGACGCGCTTCAGGATGAGCGGCTTCTTCTTCGGGTGTCCAGATCTTCTTTGGTCGTCCCATGTCAAGGCTACATGTACTCGCCACACGGTGAACGAGATTTCTGCCGCTGTCGCGGCGGCTCCGACCTTTATCTCCCCGGTGACGTCACGGCCAAGCTGCGCCTCCACACTTGCCGGGGCGTGGCTGGTCGAAACCTACCGAGTCGCCGCCAGAGGCGCCTGCTGCAGTCACGGACTAATCACGGACACCGCGCGCGTTCGGCGCGAACGCGGGGAAACGGGGGAAAGCGAACAGCGTCGGCAGCAGCTCTGCGGGTTGCCTCGTTGGTGCTGCTACAATTTCTTTCTCTCTCTCGCTCTCATTTTCTCTTTCTCTCTTCCGAGCATAGCGCGTGCTGCACGCATGCTCTCCTTCCCTCTCCTTAACGTCCCATGCATGTCAAGGAAACATGTGCATGGCACGGAGAGGAGGCGAAGCACACGCCGCTCTGCTTGGTGGTTGCTAGGCAACGCGCGATGACGCCGTCGTTATGCAAGGTTGTTTTTGTACATGCGTTACGGACTTTCTTTCTTTTCTTTTTAACAGCGGAAGAAAGAAAACAAAGAGGACGTGGAAACAGCGATGTTAACATCAATTTGTATTTTAAAGCGAAGCTTTATATGGCTAGGCGAAACGAAAAAGCGCCTCCACGGAAAACTATCAGCAGCATTTGCTTGCTTGCTTGCTTGCTTGCTTGCTTGCTTGCTTGCTTGCTTGCTTGCTTGCCTTCAAGAGTGGCTCGTACCCACTATGGGGAATTGGTCAAGAATCGGGTGATTGAAGGAAAACAATTATCGGAGTCTAATAAGGATCACTTTTGAAAATTTTTCAATGACGAAAGGAATTTATTCATATAAAATCTAAGAATTTAGCAAGAAAATCGTCCTGATTCAATTATATACCCCACAACAGCTGAACAAACATCCCTACGACAATGTCCGAGAGAAGAGGCACCAAAAGATAGAATATTGGGTATCGTAACATTTAATCCAGCACAAGGAGGAGGGCGCCGGACCAGATCGATGTAGATAAAAGTTTAATGTAGGAATGCGACATCTGAATTTGGTAAAGAGGACTTCAAGTTTTATATTATTATTATTATTATTTATATTATGGCAGAATTTTCTGTTCCAAGGAAATAGGAGGTGTCGATAATCAGTTAGATTTGTTAATGGCAGGTTCCAGGAGTCTTGCATGACTGCCCATCTCCTGAACCTAGCCGCGGTTATGTAAGCTGATACAGGAAGAATCGGAAGGATTCGACCACTAAAGGCAGCTCTCACTAAGCTGTCAGCTAATTCATTGACAACTAATCCTTTGTGACCAGGCACCCATACCAATCTAATTAGTTTTAAGTTAGAAGGAATAAGACATTGGAATGTACGCGAAACTTGTGAGCTACTATTTGCAGTGAGAGCTGAACATAATGACAAAGAATCCGTTACTATTACAACTTCCGATATTGATGAGTGCACTTATCGTAAAGCCAATGTAACCGCCAGAAACTCAGCAAGAAATACTGGCATATAGTCTGGAAGTCTTAAGGAGAACGACCAGTCGAAAGCGGAAGAGAAAATTCAAATTCCAGATTTTTTCTTCTGATTGCGAGGCATCTGTCGCTATGGCGGCTTTTATTTTTAACTTCAATAAGTGATTTTCTAATAGCCCATTTAATATATTGTAAGAAAGGAGTTTTGCGTTGTTTGGATATATATCGTCGAAAATAATTTGGAGATTATCTCTCTCACTGCAAATTGGAGGGATCTCACATAATCGTACATCTAAGGGACCAACTACTGCCTGCACGAAAACGAGTAGCATTTGCTCGAGCATCGTCGTCTTCTTCCGCAGCTGGCTCGTTGGCGCCACTCGGGTTGCGCTCGTGCTCGGCACGCGCTCGTGCCACTGCTCCCGCGTTCGTCGTCGTCGTCGTCTTCCACAGCAGGCTGCGTTGCTGCTCAACATTCCAGCGTAGAATTTCACTTTTCTTCTGTCGTCGTAATGGGGAGGCCGCGTTTACGGGGATACGAGCCATTGCTTAAGGGGGTATGAGCCATTCATTGCTTACGTAACGGTGTCACAGACCCCGGTGAACGAGGCGCAGACGCCGGACTAAATTCCAAAGCCGACTTATCAGCTTCCGAAAATAATCCCACGAAAGCAAGGACAATTAAGAGTGGGCCCTCTGGTGCGCCAGCGAACGCCGGTTGCTGTCCAAAGACCGAGTCAGAGCCCAGAGTTGTCAAAACACAACAAAATATATTCTTCACACAAGGCAGTTCACACACACTTGCACACTTAGGCTAGACACAACACAATACAAATCAGATGGGTATTAACAAACACAAGAAAATAACGACAAGCACTGAGAGTCCAACACGTAAAACACAAAAATAAAAAGGAACACTAAGTGTCCAATCGTATTCACCAGTGTTGGTCTTGGAAGTCAGACGATCTCGGCGTAACTTGGGGGCAAATCTCGAAGAAAGAACTTCTTCCGGAAATGCAGACGCTCGATGAACTCGTCGACTAGCTTGCCGGGGAATCCCCTTCTTCCGCAGACGCTTGGTCTTCACGTTACATCACTTCACGGTGCGGACTCAACTCCTGAATTCCTCACTGGACTCCGAACTGACAATGCTCGCACAGCGTTTATATAGCCGTCGACGGTCCTTCTCGAACATTCGATCGGAGTTGTGATTCCGTAGCACGGCCAAAGCTTGGGAAACTTCGAGTCTTTTCTGGTACCTTCGACCACCGCCGCGTCGTCGAGGTGGGGGGTGATGACTCATGCTGTTCACGCACGCTCACACTGTAGTTATCTCTCTCGGCTCGCCGGGTGAGAAGGTGTCTCGGCACGCGCGTGCGCTCTCTCTCTCTCTCTCCCTCTCCGGTTAACGTCGCTTCGTCGAGCTTCTTGCAGACGTTTCGGCGCCGTTGTTAGCGTTGTTGCTTGAGGCGTATGCGCTCTCCCCCTCTGTTGAAGTTGCCGCGGGGCCGGCGTGTTCTTTCGCTGGCTTGCGCGACACTCGGCGCGCGCTTGGATTACGCGCTCTTTTGTGACAAACGGACAGATTTAACTTTTATGCAATTTCATTTCGAAGTATCGCAAGCGGCAATGGTGGCCGAAAGCTGCTAACAACACCACCGAACAAACTCGAGACATCGAGCGCAAGCGACAACGGCGGAGTGCGGAAATGCCGTCAGTGACGTCGTTCTCTCCGTCGCAGCCGAACGTGTGTGTACCCTCATTAAGAAACACAAGGACGTAACCAATAATTGCGAAATACTTTAATGAACCATTGGGTTAACCCAGTGATAAACACCGGGGCCAAACGTTTAAGCTTCGCTGGTTAACCATGTCTACGGCTATTTTTTGGGCCCCTCGGAGATGAAAGAAACCTAAATAAAAATGAGGGAAACCTGCACCACCAACGGAGTGCTTGGGCGGTGATTTTTCTTTTTCATTTATATTTTGTTATGATAGTACCCACCCGATTCTTGGTCTATCGCCCGCTATAGGCTTGGGCCATTATTAAGGGAATGGAAAAGAGACGGAAAATGATGGCAGAATGGAATAGAGAGCAAACGTAAGTGTACGATATTCTGGTTGAGATAGAAACAAACGGAGTTATGTAAGCGTAGGACATGTAACCGATGGTCTGATAGGGTAGTGTTATGATCGGCTTGGAACTGCACCTGTGAAATGTGGGAATCAAGCTCGAGCGCCTTTCCCGTGACGAGATAATCCTCTTTCATCCCCGAGAGAGCGTCTGACCTCTACGGAGCAGACGAAAACAGCGAGCTACCAAGAAGGAAGACCCGAGGGAGAGGAGGTCGCCAACTTGACCGCCCGACAGAGGTCTGACACTTCCACAAGTTCCCCGAAGGAGTCATCGGCAGGTTATGCCTGGAATCTGTATCTCTCCAATGTGGGAAGCAAGCCCCAGCGCTTATCCCGTGACGAGATAATCCCCTTCAGCCCCGAGAGAGCTCTCACCTCTACGGAGCAGACGAAAACGGCGAGCTACCAAGAAGGAGGACCCGAGGGCGAGGAGGTCGTCAACTTGACCACCGGAGAGAGGACTTCCACGAAAGAAACGCCGGCCACCACGAGGGGATTTAAGGCCGTCCTGGCCCCCGTGTTAATCAGAACCGCTCGAGACTCGGATAGAGTCAAAACCATGTACCAATGAAGTGAATACAATCTTTTCTATTTTCCATCCTCACGATGCCCGCCTTCATCGTCGTTTCCTGATTCCTGCGGTGACGACCCACCTCACCCGGTCGAGATTATATCAGTAGCAATATAGGTGCCAAAGAAAACTGGTGCGGACGCCGCTCACAATGCCATGCTCACAATTTATAAAGCGTCTCATTATGATTGCGACTACCGCTTTTGCCGGGACATCTGGAAGGTGTGAGCGTTATGTAATGGTGCAGAGGCTATTCGGAGAGTATTCACTCTTTTTAATGTGAAGCATTATTTCTATACCTTTTACCTGGCCCTTTGCGACAGGGTAGGGCAGGGCAAGACAGAGCAAGGCAAGGCAGGCAGGGTTGCGGACTGGGACTGCCAATTCCATTTCCATGGAATGGAATGGAATAATATTGTGCCACACTTCCATTCATTTCAATTGAATGTAGGCGTGGCGTAATATTCAATTCCTTTCAGGGCGGGGCAAGGCACGCAGGGTTGCGGAATGGGGCTGTCAGTCACATTTTCATTGCATACAGAATTGGGGCGTGGCATTACACCAAATTTGTTGAATCCCTTGGAGCTGAAAGTTCATACCAGGAATGTCTGCATGTTGCCATTGCATTCCTTTAATTCCGGCAAAGTGCACAAGGTGTGAAATACTGTAACTCATTTTACGAGGGCCGATTCAAATAAAAACACTAAATTGTTATATTTCAGGATTTCATGCGACTGGCCTGTAAGTTTGAAGTTTATTTGAGGCATCTAAAGCAAAATAAGTGTGCAGTTCCAGATGTCAGCATTTTGTTCGCAACATTGTTCGCAACATTGTCCGCACGCTGTCTGCTGTCTTCACTACCAGTGCCGAAGTGCCACTTTTTATATACCCCAATGAAGACCGATCCACCGGACGAAACCGTTGAAGTTAAATACGTGTTCTGTTTACCTTGTAATATTAAGCATGAAATGCTTTTAGCTCCCGTTTTCGGCAACCTTCAAGTGACCTTGAGCCAAAAGCCAGAGCCGTTATCCGGGCACTCAAACGAGAACATCTGCGCATCGTTGCGAGAACAAAACGAGATCATACGGGCAACCAGTAAAAAGTTGAGAAAATGCGGTCTTATGCCCCCAACCCTTTGTACAGGACCGCATTACATAACCTAGTTACTGCCCAAACAAGTTACAAAACATATTGCTTCCGAGTTTTCCCTAATGTTTGTTCACAATGTCACTCAAGCTGTAACTTCTAGTGACGGTGACAAGAACTTTTGTTGGTCCTGAGAAACTGGCCAGGGGGAGCCGAAGCGTACTTCTAGTACGCTGAAGTTTTATTTGTCATTTCCAATAGCGAGGTTCAAAGGCAGATACAGGGCACCATACACTTGATTGTCATCTTTTGGTACTGAGATAGGGTTGCCAGCAGTCCGGGAGTTCCGCGGTTCAACGCCAGTGGTCCGCGAGTTCCGCGGCGCGGGTTTCGCGCCGCCTACTTCGAGAGATGACGCCACGCTGCCTGACCAGGCCGGCAGCATCTGGCGCGCCGCGGGTGGTTGTGTGGTGTGGTGGGGTGTGCCCTTGCGAACATGCACTACACCCATTTTAAGATTGTGGCTAGCATCATCTCCAAGCAATCTGCTTTGGCGGTAGCCATTTCATGTTTAGGTATACGCTCGATTACGGGATAGCCAGCATATATTTAGTGAGCGCACTCTTTCCACGACGCATCAACCATGCACCAGCTATCGGCACTCTCCTTATCAACACCAAGGCGCCGCGCTGTCGCGGGTGGGGCGCGCCATATAATGCGCCAGCTCTGCGACTATATGGAGCTTGTTTGAGGGCGCTGCTTTTTGATCCGGGTGAACTGGTTAGTCACGTGATATTTTTTTATTATTTTTTTTTTACAGCGAAGCTTTTAAGGGCTCAGCTTTCGATCGTCGCGTCCGGTAATAGAAAAAAAACTCATTGGCCGTATGCTGTACGTGCGAGTGAAAGCAAGTGAGGGCGAGGGACGCGCGCTTTCACGTGGAGCGAACGCACGGCGAGAGAGAGGTTGTGAAGAGGAAGAGGCGCTATTTTCTGCAGCCCTTTAGGGAGCACATGACTCAGCGCCTTGGGGAAGAAGCGGGGGATGTAAAGAAGAAAGAAAAGAGAGACAGAAGGTCGATCGATTACACAGCCCTTGACTGTCAGGGATAGCCATGCGGCGCATTCACAATTTGCACGACAGTCCCGTGTCCTGCAGGAATGTGAGTAGGTGCCTGAAGGCGGAGCCGTGGTGCCGACCGGGAAAGAGCAGCTGCGGTGCTGAGTCCGTAGGGAGTCCTAGGCGTCGGAATGACGTGTAGATAGAAGCCCTTTCTTTAGAGAAGGCGGGGCAGAAACAAAGTAGATGGTCCGGAGGAGCAGCCGATCCGGAGGCGGAGCAAGAGAGACCGCTCCTGCCTTGTGAGGCCGCGATCAGGAAGTGGACGGGGAGGGCGACCGCTGGCGACGCGCCGATCCGGGTGGAGCGCCGTTAGGCTGCAACGTGTGCCTTGCGTAGCCAAAGGCAGTTACAGCGGTACTGACTGGTACAGGAGCGTGGTGTGCTGCCTTTGCCAGGGCGTCAGCCTCCTCGTTGCCCTGGACGCCGACGTGAGAGGGGGAGCCACTGCAGCGACAGCTTCAAGCCACTTGAAACACGGGCGCGAAGCTTTACTGCCAGCAGGGCAACGCCAAGGTCGGCGGTCTCCGGTCGACGAAGAGCCAGGAGCACCGTTCGCGAGTCGCAGAGGATCACAGCCGGAGAATCTGGGGGGTCCTCCGCCAGCAGGTCCGCAGCCAGATGGAGGCCGGCCACCTCAGCCGCGGTGGAGCTTGCTGCGAAAGGTAGCCGGCACACTAGCAAGCGCTGAAGGGCAGGGATCACGCAGGAGACCTGTGGCAGATCCGGAGGCTGCATGTACGGAGCCGTCCGTGTAGATGGCCGTCCAGCCGGTCCTTCAGCAGGAACGCCGACGCCTGGAACAATTAAGGCGCAGGTTGGGGATCGCCTTTTCGTGAGGGCCTCCAGTGGAGTACACACCTGCAATGGCTGATGGTGCGGAGGAGGTGGCGGGATGGCTAGCGTGGGTGGGCGACCAACGTCCTCGTAGAGCTGACACAAGCTCGACTTACCAATGGGCGCGTTAAGTTAAGGCGCTCGAGCGCGCTCTAGCCAGCAGAGCGCGCTCTTTTAAACTTAACGGCTAAAAAGCGACTTCCGGTGCGTGATTACGGAGCGCGCTCTACGCGCTCCACCCTGGAGACGGTGCGCGAGAGCACGCGCCTGCTACGACTTCCGGAAAAATGACGTATTTCCGGCTCTTTCCACTTATGCAAGTCCGTGCTCCTTGCCCACTCGTTCCTGCCGCCGCTGCGCAGCCGCGCGTCTGCTCCAAGGCATGAACGGGAACTTCGCGTGTTGGCGCGGTTTGAGCTTATCACGAATCGAAAATGACGGCGCGATCATTACTTGCCAGACGCTCAGGTACGTAACCGAACAGTCGCAGTTTGGCGCCTTCTCGTCGCTACGTTCATGTGTATGATTTCTTCAGGTCCTCATGGTATCATGGAAGATGTTGGGGCACTGCTCTTTGAATTGGTGCATAACACCGCAAGGATCGGTGTTAGGCCCCTTGATGTTCTTAATCTTCATCAATGACATATCAGAAGGAATCACTTCGAAAATACGGTTGTATGCAGATGACTGCGTTGTTTATCGCTCAATTGACACTCCAGCTGGTATCAAAATTCTTCAATCTGATCTGAATAAAATTTCTGAATGGTGTAGTACCTGGCACATGGCTCTAAACACAACGAAATGCAATTACATTCGTTTCTCGAGAAAAAAGCTAGACTCGCCAAGCTCCTATGTTATCAACAATGTCAGTTTACCGCATGTAAAGGAGGCCAAGTACCTTGGTGTATACTTTACGGATACCCTGTCATGGAATGAACACATAATAAAAACCGCAAATAAAGCCAACAGAACCCTTGCATTTTTGGCTCGCGCTTTCCATGCGTGCCCTGAAGGCGTGAAAAAGGTCCTGTACACGTCATACGTTCGTCCTATTCTCGACTACGCGAGTGTACTCTGGGATCCTTATCAACAGAACATGATATATTTGCTGGAGCGCGTACAAAATCGAGCAGCCAGGTACATAGTCGGTGACTATCGACGCACAAGTAGCGTCACCGCTATGAAGACCAGATTGCAACTGCAGACTTTGAGCGATCGTAGACGGTATCTTAGGCTGAAGTTCTTTCATAATATTTTCCATGGGCGCTCTGGCATAGACAAAACGAACTACATGCTCGCACCACATTACATTTCGAATCGCCGCGACCATGCCTTTAAAGTTCGGGAGATAACTTCCAGAGGCAATTTGCTGAAGTATTCATTTTTTCGACGAACGGCATCTGAGTGGAACAGGCTTCCTGAAAACGTTGTAAGCATCGCATCTAATTCTCAGTTTTATAAGTGTGTTCAAGCTCTATAGCGCTGCTGTTACCTGATTTTGTACTTGTTTTGTTTTCTGTACTGTACTTATGTACTTGTTTTGTTTTATACGGGTATCATACCTAGATGCTAGCGATCTATTGCCTTTGTTTACCTGCTTGTAAAGCCTTGTTTCGCTTGTGTGACACTGTGTTTAATGTTTGCATCCACAAATGTATAAATATGTCTATATCCCCCCCGCTGTAATGCTCTTGGGGCGAATGCGGGTTTTTGTAATAAATAAATAAATAAATATGCGTATCTGGGCGCAAGGTTGGTCACATAATCCTGGATGCCTCGGATCATAAGGCTCTCTGTCCTCTTGCGATCGGCAATCGAGCGCGTTCCTCGCTCGCATCTTTGCGAGCGAGGAACGCGCCATCAGTCAGCATACCGCGGAGCAGAAATAAATCCTCTGACAGGGTACCTCTGAGAACACCACGAACAGCTTGCATCGCATACATAAGCCGCTGCTGCTGCGTCCGTCGCTGCGCGTCAAGTTCTTCTAGCTGTTCATCGTCTATCAAAAACTGCAGGAGGGTGTTTATCGGCGGCGCCATCTTCAAAAAGCGCGCGCAATGCGATAGCGGTCGCGGAAGCAACATAACATTCGCCAGACGGCGCGTTCGTGCGCCCGAAAGCAGTCGGCGAATATCGCCGTTAAGTTAAGCTCCGAAGGCGTCGCACTCGAGCGCACTCGAGCGTGCTCCTTTGGAGTTCGGAGCGCGCTAACTTAACGCGCCCAATGGAAGGGGACTGGTGGGCGAGGAGGGCATCGAGGCACTCTACACTGTGCGTTTGCGTGCCCGCTCTCCCACTGCGGCGCATGCGCGCAGCCCTGCCGGCTTCTGCCGCCGACTCTCTCTGGGCTCTCGCCCTCTCCCCTAACAGTGTTGACAACGGCGTTTAGCCGTTCGTCACGTAGCCAGCGTTTTGACAGCGGTTGTGTGTAAAGCCCCTATATTTATAAAAGTAGCGCCATTCTTAGATCTTGCCGCCACCGCGCTCACCCCGGCGCTTCCTCCTCGCCCTCTCTTAGCCGCCTCCTGTCGCCCCAGCCTCCTCCGCTCCCCCATTGGCCAATCCGTGTCACGTGGAAGTTCGCGTCGCGCTTTTGTATATTTTTTTTCTTTCCAGCGCGCTCCGACTGCCATTCTCGGGCCTGTGCGACGAAAGTGCTGTACGCACGAACGGATCAAACGTGTTAGGGACAAGAACTTCGTTGTGATGGCATGCTGCTGCGCCTTAAGTGGCCGCAACCGACAAGGCGAGGGCAAAAGGCTTTTTTTGTTTACCATCCGGCGTGCGCAAACGCTTGCTGCACACTTGATATTTGCGCCGTCTCGCATCGTCGCGTTGCTACTTCCAAAACGGCATTATTAAGACCAGTTACTGACTGACGAAGCAAAATCGCGCCTCAAAAACGTCTCCGCAGGGCGCGATCGAAGTTTTCCTCGGATTTCCTCTGGTAGCGCGTTAGCTGTCGTCTGCCACGGCAGGCCCGACGCAGGCGGCGCCACTGTCGATATCGCGCCTGATGATAAGTGGTTCTTGAGGGAAAGGGAAAGGTTGACGCTATCTTCTGCAGCCCTTGAGGGAGCACGGCTCAGCGCCAACGGGGAGGGGTAAGTGGGAGCGAAAGAAGGGATAGAGTGGAGTCGCCATGGCTGGGCGAAGCAAAACTGGCAGGCATAGGCGGCACGTATCAGGCCGAGATGGAAGGCCTTGGTGTGCCGCAGAGTCTGCAGGGGTGTTGTGCCAGGCCGGTCAGGCCCGGGGTGGGATGGGAGGCCGTGAGGCCTTCCCGCTTGTAGAAATGTCCTTAGAGGCGTGCGGAGAGCCCTGACGAGTCAAGGAACTCCACGACGCCTCGAAGTGCAGAAAGGTGGTGTCGGCCGGGGAAGAGGAGATCTTCTCCTTGCCAGAGGGGAGGCCCAGGCGGCGGAACTCCTGCAGGAGTGGGCCCCGCTGCTGGAGGTACGCCGGGCAGGCCAGCAGGAGATGTTCGATCGTCTCCGGCTCCCCGCAGGAGCTGCAGGCCGGGGACGTCGCTCGTCCCAGTCGGTAGCTGCGTGCTGCCGTCCAGCTGCAGCCGATGCGGAGCCGGAGAAGGAGCGAGGTCTCCCTGCGAGCCAGGCCTCGCTGGGGGAGTGGTCGTGGGGGGCATCCCAGTGCCACCCGTTTGTCTGGGTGGTGGGTCGCCAGGTGTCGCCGCAGCCTCAGTCCAGTGAAGTCGCCCTCCGTCACGGCCCGACTGAGGGGCACAGTGGTGTGGTGGGCGTCCTTCGCCAGGGTGTCGGCTGCCTCGTTGCCCGGGATCCCTACGTGGGCGGGGATCCAGTGCAGGGACACCGGGTGGCCTGCGTCCTGCAGCGCTGTCAGCCGGGTAGACAGCAGTGCGACTCCAAGGCTGGCGCTTTCTGGCCTCTGCAGGCCGAGGAGGGCTGCCTTGGAGTCGCAGAGGATGGCCGCTGGTACCCCAGGAAGCTCCTCGGAGAGTAGGTCGACGGCCAGGTGGAGGCCTGCCACCTCCGCTGCAGTCGAGCTGGCGTGTCTGGGCAGTCGACACTGCCTGCTCTTCTGCAGGGCTGGAGCCGTGCAGGCCGCCGTGGCAGAGCCGGTGTCCGGTACCACCGAACCGTCGACGTACACCAGGAGGTGGTCTCCGAGGGTCTCGTCCAGGAGGCAGGCGGCCGTCTGCTGCAGGGCGCAAGCGGGCGAGCGCCTCTTCGAAATCCCGGGCAGCTCCGTGGCGCCTCGATCGCGCTGGTCGCGCCGAGCGCGATAGTGGAACGGAGGAGGAGGGAAGTGGATGGCGCTACTTTTAAAAATATAGGGGCTTTAGTTGTGTGCGGTCACACCAAGGAAGTTGGGTGACACAAACAACGCGCACAACTGTTGTCGACGGCGGCGGCGTTTTGCCCGCGTTCGCACCGAACGCACGTGGCGTTGGTGGCGTGTTTATGAAGAACGTGCCAACCTTTGCCGTACATGTACCGTAGTGACCATAAGGTCATGGTCCCTGTGGTCACTAAATAAATGAAAACCACCGGATCATATATATTTCTTATTCTTTAATAGTTCAAATAACCAATTACATCATCACATCTTAATAGTCATAATTAGAAATACATCATTCCCAGTACAGTACAGCTTCGTTGGTCTTCCATCTCCACCCCAGTGGAAGGGCTGGCAGTTTTCTTTTTTTAGTTTCTTTATCAGCCGGAAAAAATAAATGAGCAAAACGTACTTCGATGAAAACATGCCAGTTTTAAGTTTCTTTCAATTTCATACAAATTGTCATTGATAGCCCGGAAA
>NC_051157.2:143170-166305 GCF_013339745.2 Dermacentor silvarum
CCGCGAACACATAAATCACCCTCGAGCCACTAACCCTGGACATGCCGCAGAATCATACTCGAGCACGACATTGCCGCCAGGTTTCCCCTTACGTATGCTTGAAGGCGTAAACTGTCTCCCACACCGCAAAGGTAATGCCGCCACCCCCGGCAGTGCCTGTGTTTATGTTAGCCCCCAAGAATGCGCCTATATGCCGCTGAGTGATATGCGTGCGGTGAGGCGGCTGCTTCGCTTCTCGTTACGTACGCTTCTCCATTAAATGTACATATCTTGGCACCGCAGTGGAAGTGCGCTATCCCCAGCGGTCCCGGTCGCTGTTCTAAGAACCAAACAACGTCGGCTGTGAAAGAATAAACAACCTGCGCGAGTGTCATGCATGTGGCCCCAGGGCTCCAACAAGGGTGACGTTCAATGCATGCAAGGCTGATTGTATCAGCCAACTTAACTGAATGTAAATAAACTATTTTCATGAAACAATTGTCTTTTTATTTGCAATTCTATGGTTAGCTTTATATATTAAAAAATGCTAACACCACCTTGACTACGTGCTCCGAGTGCGTGTGGCTTGCATTTGGGGACGCAAAGCTATAATGTTTTGCTTGGGCACGTAACCACAGACATACTAAGATAGGGACTCCTGAATGCTTCGATAGCACAATCTAAAGCTCTCATTTATGTTACTGCATAATCTTATTTGTAATATGTACTATCACAATGGCATAACAGCAAAGCACATGGCTTTCGATACATGCTCCACATGCGCAGATAAGTTATGGTGCTTGCGGCTTTGGCACCACAGCGCTTGAAAAAGGCATCCTTCACAGGACACATTCGGGGAGTTATGCTCCACCTACTCGATATACATGGGTCTAGCCCACGAGACCACAAGGTGACAGTAGCAGGGTGGGCCATCATGCTAGCTGGGAGGACTTTGGTCCGAGGATGACTTGACCGTGAATGGTTACAGGATTTGTAGCAACCTGGTCCTGGATGGTGGTTTCTGCAAGCCAGCATGTGGTGCTGCACCCAGTGTGAGTAACGACCCCCTGGGCAAGGTGCTCGGCGAATCTGTTTGGCAGACACATGTACTGCAGCGGTGGTGAAATTGTCGAGAGTCTTCCTCGTATGCGGGGAGGTACTTGGGATAGAATCCTAGTGCCACTGGGAACTATTAGATTTTTATTGAGTAGAGATGTCCTCCGGCCTGGTGCTCAGTTGTTTGTAGGAGTTTTTCATGTCGAAAGGGGCGCTATAGAGATTTGAAAGGTGCCCCTTGTCTCACCACAACAATGGTGACCCAGACGAGCATTTGCCACTGCTGTGGGAGGCTGAGTAGCGCTGCCGCCTGGTACCCACCGGTAAAATAGGTATAACTGTGCTTCCGGTCAGGTGCTCAGCCATTACGGGATATTTTGAAAGGGGTGCTTCTTCCCAATCCAAGGGCATCCCCACCTAACAGCTGTATGCCGTACCCAAGTGGTCGGCTCAGACACCTAATGACCCGGTTAGCCTCAAGCACACTCCGTTCCATCCCGCTAGCCTCGCCCCGGACCTGTGGGATTGTGCATATGGTCACATGCACATTCGCAGAGGTTTCTCTGAGTTTACGCAACCCAACCTCTAACGTCTGCTTAGGTTCTGGCTCCCTCCCTTCAGCACATCGTTGAGACCAGCATGGATAACGACCAGATGTTTATGCTCGAGGTTGTCCGATACCACCTTCTGAGCTTTTGCCATTGCGTCAACCATGCACTTCCCTGACTGGGCCTCCACCCTCACCCGCCTGTCTGCCTTCACTGTTGCAAGGACGCCCTCCTTAACCCTAGCTACGTTGGAGTCCCCCACCACTAGGACCCTTCGCTCTACACGTTTGCCTCCCGCCTGCGATTGTCGTCCTCCAGTTCGCGCTAGCTGGTTCTCCACCCGCCGTGCGCCACTGACACGTGACGATGTGCTCTCTGCCGTTCGTCCCTTCCCACCCGAAGCGTGCCGCACTACCTCGCTGTAGAGTTGTGAAACCGCCGTGTTGCCGCCGGCTCTCGCCTGCTGTTCAACGGCCCCTAGGCGTCCCTCCCTGCTCTCATGGCATGCCTCTGCCTGAGTCTCCGCGCTGTCCCCGCCGCCCGCCTGAGCTGACCCGGGATTACGCGCCGCCTGTGCCATTAGCGCCTCCACCCGCTCTTCCAGCACGGCCCGCTTTTCCCGTTCTTCTTGTAGCTCGCCAGCTATTCGCTTTACCAGGACGGCCTCGGCCCCCTCCCTGTGAAGCAACTCGCCGATCCGAGTTTCGAGCTCAATTCGCCGCTCTCGCTCCACCTTCAGCTCCCCTTTGAGCTCTTCCACACTGGCTCCCCATTCCCCTTCCATCCGCCGCACAGCCCCCTTAAATCCTTCACACGACCTGCACGCGAAGCTAGCCTCCTCAGCGTCGGCTAAACTGGCGAAGTGCGTCTCGTCCAAATAACACCAACGTTTGCACTCCTCGCACTGCACCAGCTCGTCATCACCCCTGTCCTTCCTAGCCTGCCGCACCATTGTCCACCCGTCCACCTAACGAGAAAGCCCGCCAAAATGTCTGAACAAAGCCCCACGGTAAGCCGTACGGCAAACTCGCTATCCGGCTACCTCCGCTAGCTTCCCTAACGCGGTTTAAAACTGCCGCTTTACACTGCTTTCACCATGCAACACGTGCGCCACAACCCGCTTCCAAAAAAAAGAAAAAAAAAGAACTATTCGCTACCTACTAACGTCCTACCAAACTAACCAAGAAACTAAAAAAGCATGAAAAACAATATATATAGATAGCTCGGGTACCCTAACACTTCTATCAACCAAACAAAAATAAACAAAAATTGAACTTATTCACTCTACGTCGGTGGCGCCCTCAGCGAAATGAGCGGCGGCAGTGTGCAACTCTGCCGACGGCGCCTCCCTATTGTCGCACACACACACACACACACACACACACACACACACACACACACACACACACACACACACACACACACACATATATATATATATATATATATATATATATATATATATATATATATATATAAGATGGTTTTGCCTGCTATAAATATTATTTCTGCGAATGCGAGTTTTATTTGCAGTATTCACTAGTAAGTGTGTTTTTTTGTTACTGCAAACACGTGCGCTTATTCCCGGTCGGGAGTCCTCACTTTTTCAATTATTGCATTTAGAAGATTTGTTATTTTTCCCTTACATATCTATCGTGAATATATCTGTCTATATAACCTTTCATTTATTACCTAGAAACACATTGGTCATTCTTCGCGCCACGCAGTTAATAAACCTGGTTTATTTCACTGTAATATTGTTTTCTTGGATCATTGTCCCTGATCAATATCCAGCAACAAGAAACCCGCGTAAAATGACACGGTATCAGTAATAAAATTTTCAACGTAGCCTTAATTCATGGTACGGAGATACCAGTTACTTTTAAAGGACAGTGGTAAAAACAGCAGTTCACCTGGCTAAAACTACATTTGATACCGGCCGTCAAGAGTCATGGGCACACCGAAGCAACTAAAACATTAAAGAAAATGTACTGCACAGAGGTTCTGCGAGAAAAACTGGGCGTCCCGCGCTCGCTAGCAGACGACGCGCTTGACAACGACAGCAAAATTGAAGACGTCGCGTTGTATAATTCATGCCTCAAATATATATGTTTGGCAAAATGGTGCAAACATAAGTTTTCAGTTGAAATAAAGCACTATTTTAAGAGAGTACTATGCGCAATCGGCCTCGGCGCCCGCAGCGAACGTACGTTGAATATGCCGCGGAGCGCGTCTCCGCCCCAATCCAATTCGCTCGCAGCGCCCTCGCACTATTTTTCCACACCGGGCGCCTCAGCCCACTCGACCATTGTCTAGTATACTCTCGGGGGCGACGTTCAGCCTGAACTAACACGGCCGGGTCTTCAATTTATTGCGTCCTCGCAATACTCTGTGACGTAGTCTTCCAGGCATCGCGGCGGTTTCTTTCGACGTGGTTGTTCGTAGTTCTTTATGGCACTCGTACGTCGTGGGTCTGTGGCAACTCCATCTCTTGAAATAATGTACCCAAGGCAGCTGATAGAGTCAGCAGCGAAAGTGCACTTCCTAAAGTCCACTCGTAGGTTAAGGTCTGTCAGAGTCTTCAGAACATCGCTCACAGTTCAGATGTGTTGCTCAGTGTCGTTGGTAAAGATGCATATATCGTCCATATACACAATGTGTCCACTGTCGATGAGCGGTTGCAGGCCTTCGTTCATGATGCTCTGCATGGTTGACGGCGCTGTGCACAAGCCGAAAATCATGCGTGTCGGCTCATAGTGTCCGTCTTCGGTCACAAATGCTGCTTTCTCGATGTCGCTTTCGCGTATTGGGACATTGAGATATGCTTTCTTCACGTCAAGTTTCGAGAAAAGTCGCGATCCTGACACTTTGCGGAGTAGTGTGTCGATTCTTGGCATTGGGTAAGCCCGTTTCACAGTTTTCGCATTCAGAAAACGGTAGTCGACAGGGGCGTAGCCAGGGGGGGGGGGGGTTCAAACCCCCCCCCCCCCCGCCCCACTTACCCACCCTTTGTTCACGTCGCTTCGCGCTGACATAATTCAAGTAACCCGTGCTACTATATCACAATTTCATTCCTGGGCGCTTCCGTTTGGATTGGTAATTTACAGCGAATCATTTCTGCATATGGAAAAAAAACTGTTGCGGTGTTTGTCAATGCTTTGATGCTCTCTGAGGATTTGGGCGAGAATGTGGCGGCCGCATTCTGAAGCAACAAATGCGGCAGCCACATTTTAGATGAAGGCGAAAATGCTCGAGGCCCGTTTACTTAAATTTAGGTGCACGTTAAAGACCCCAGGTGGTCGAAATTTCCGTATACATTCCCGCCGCTTCCCTTCAGGTGCCGGTTAGGCCGCGCTCGCGCAGGATCTTAGGCTACGTTCACACTTGGTCTCGGAGCTGTCGGAAGCGGCAAAATCTTGCAAAAATCCACCCGCTATAGGCGGCAAAACAGGCAGAAAAACAAGCGGTGAGCCAAACGCGGCGGAAAGTCCTTCTGCTCGACCGGAAGCTACACTAGCATGTAAACAACCGGTCGTAAAATTGAACATGGCACCAAAAGTGTAGGCTGCAATGCTGATCGACGCGGTCAAGAACCACCCCTTGCTCTACGACAAGAGTGGTACTAAAACGTACTGTCAGCAATACTCGCGATAGTATGTCGCGCGACCGGAGGTGCGGCAACGAAGCCTTGGCGTGACCCAACTTCTCACGCTTTTGCAAAGCCAGGCGAACCCACCACCACCGTTTCCAAGGTGTCCGCGTCTTCCGTTTATTCATTGTCCATTTCTAGAAAACAAGTAGGTAGAAGTATAAAAGCCATTTCTTCTTCCACTTCCATGGCAGACAATAGTTGGGCAGATTCCTCGTTGGCGCTCCATAATTCGTGCACGTGCACGGTATATGTTGCAGAAGTCGCGGGGTGCTTTTCTCGTCGCGACGATAGATTGGGAGCGTAGGTCTCACGTAGGACGCGCAGGCTTTGGCGAGCCCCAACACAAGGGCCAGCCCGGGTTTTAGCTTTGGTGTTCCCGTTGCCGCTTTGGTGTCCTGGAGGCGCCGACAATAATACGAAATGATGAAATGTTATTACAACTTGTAAATAAAAGCTATTAAAGAAATATAATCACGCCTAGGCACCAACCTGTGACTCAGCGCTACCGCGCCCGTGTGAGGAGAATCACGGAACGCCAACGAGGAATTTATCGAAGGTCGCAAATGACACGCGAAGTTGCACAAAATGATCACTTTTGATGACGGGTGGGTCAATGAATGAACATACCGCTCGAAATAATGCGATAATGAGCGCCACCACGCCGACAAACGTACGCAGACTAGATGGATGTGGACGAAAGCGGCAGTAGCAAAACAAATGTGAACAACTTGGACATGCGCGGAAAAGATTTTCCGGCCGCTTTGGCCTTTCCGCCCGCTTGCCGCTTCCCAAGTGTGAACGTAGCCAGTCTGCGCGCGAAACGTCTCTTGTATGCGATTGCGCCCCTACGGAAGGCTGGTTGTTACTGTTGTGTTGTTGAATCCCAAACCAGCAATTGCGCAAGGCTGGTAGTTGCTGTTGTGTTGTGGAATCCCAAACCAGCAATGTACACACGAAGGGGTTGATGCCAGCAGTGAAATTCCACCGACTCGCAACAGAATGAACGAAACAGGCAGCCGACAAGCATGGATTACTGCTGTGCGCAGTACAGCGTAAGTACACTCTTGTTGCAGGCGCTGACAGTTCTCGTCGGAGTTCACGCGTCCTGAGAAATTGATTATGTGCACTATGCACTGAACAAGACCGGAGTTCATTCCTGCATCACTAGTAGAGCACTGCACGGGCCGATTTTTTTCAGCCCGGGCCCGGCCCGGGCCCGTTTTTACGTTGGGCGGCCCGCCCGAGCCCGATCAAAACTTTGATGGCGAGACCCGGGCCCGGCCCGGGCCCGGAAATAATCTACGTTACCCGCCCGGCCCGCCACCCCTTTACCTTAAGCCTGAGCCCGGCCTGAGCCCGACTCGAAACCGGCCCGAACCCGGCCCGAGACCGAAAAATAATGTTTTTCAGAGTTGAGACGCACGAGAATAACTCGCTGCACGTTACATGCACACCACCAGAAAGCCCGAGCACGGCCCGGACCCGCGTCAAAAAGCACACGCAGTGCCCGAGCCCGGCCCGAGCCCGTGAAAAAACTGTTCTACCCGGCCCGGCCCGGCCCACGGGCCGGGCCGGGCCCGGGCAAGCCTGAGCCCGTGCAGTGCTCTAATCACTAGTACACCAATCAGTCCAGATCCTGTGAGGTACAAGGCCGCTTCCTGTTTGCACCGGCGTAAGTGAAGCAGAAATGAGTTGCACGCACTACTTAAAATGCGTACACATGCCATATCTATGCTGTGCGGTGAAATATTCTGCACAATTCTGAATCTGTTGACGTAAAGGCAAATGACCGCTGTACACTCGCACACAGCGGAAGACACAGCGGCCCATGCACTTGCCGCAGGAAATGCAACCTTCTCGTATGAGGGAGCAGGGCGACGAAAGCTTCGAAAAAAAAAAAAAGCGTTCCCCGTTTTTGCGCGTACTTAAGTTTTCTAGCGCAAAGACGCAGCGAATAAGTTATTGCTATGGGAGTATATGTATAGCCTGGTCACGCGTGCATTTTCTTGACTTGTGAAACGCACTTCGCCCCGACGAGGACGACGCCACCTACGCTTAACGAAGATTAACAATTAATGATGGCTTCTCCGATCGGGCGGGTCGTCTCAAGGATGCGTTTTCGAAGACTGGTCCATTCAGTGGCGCGATGAGAGACCGTTGCTACGAACGCCCACTGTACCTGTCGTGCTTACTGTATTTTACTGAGCTTGCTTTACTTTTTACTTAATTATTCAGAAGCACACGCAAGTCCCATGTCTTTGATATACATGTATAGAGTCTGCTTAAACTACCGATATTTATTATCAATCACGCCACGTAGAGGAAAGCAGACGCTTGACCCCCCCCCCCCCCCCCCGAAAAAAATTTCTGGCTACGCCCCTGGTAGTCGACGCACATTCTTTTCGGTGTCGAATCATGGTGTGGCTGGTCCACAACAATCACAGGTGAGGCGTATGCTGACCTCGACTTGCGGATGATGCCCTTTTTCAGCCAGTCCTCGGTTTCTTCCCTTATGAACTTTCTGTTCACATCACTCGTCGTATATGGTTGCATACGAACTGGTTTCTCGTCGTTCAGGTCAATCGTGTGCTCGGCATGCGTGCATAGACCTAGTTCGTTGCCGGGATTTGTAAAGACACATTTATGTTTGCATTTAGCACTGACCTCATCCTTTCTGTTTCATCCGTGGTGAAGTCTGCCGGTTGCACTTGCGAAATCGCACGTCGTACTTCCTCCGGTGAAGGAAGCTTGGGACTCCCTTGCTTGTGCCAACTGTTCGCGGTGACAGTTCCGCACACTGCTGTAGCATCTTCTGCGTTTTGATTTTTAAGCAGAGGTTGTTGTGGGATGTCGTTTTTCTCGCGTTGCATTTCTGGCGCTTCTTGTGAGCCGTTTTTCGCTATCCATTCAGGCGTATGTGTTCCGTTCGTGTATCGCTCAATGTAATCAAATGTGATGCACTGTCGCCAGTCAGTCCCTATGACGGCGTCGTGTGGCAAGTCGTTGACCACTTTTACATCGACGGTTGCACTTGCGTTCTCGATGGCGATGTGCCCTTGTGTTGCTCCGACGGGAGCTGTTGATTCTCCGAATGGTCCCTTGAGTATGCACTCCGTCTGGCACAACATCGAAGTTATGCTGTTCTGCAAACGCTGACGATATTAGAGTCGCTGTTGATCCCGTGTCCCATAACGCTAGCGTCTCTACGCCATTGATCTTCATGGGTACGAGGATTACGTTATCCTCCGAGCGCGCCGTCACGATGCGGTTGGTGCGCTGCTCTCGTGCTGCTCGCTCTTCCTTTCGTCGCGCGGCGGCTACCTTCTCCTCAGTTCGTGTGTCGGGTCTCGGGCAATCCTTCGCGCGGTGGCTCCGTTGCAGGCAGCGTGCGCAAATGTCCGCGGGAAGTCTCGTGGGCTTGCCTTGCTGGTGATCATCTCTCGTATCTTTTTTTTTTTTTTTTTTTTTTTTTGGCTCGTTCCGTGGGGATGTCTTCGCGTGTGTGCCGTCGCTTCTCGTCGAAGCCATGCGCCTGTCGAATTGTCGTGCGTAGTTGATAATTGCGACACGCTCCCTTTCCTCAGGTCGTGGAAAGCCGCGAGCACGGGCCTTGCACTTTCCAAGCGCACGCCCTGAATAACCAGTCCACGATGTCGTCGTCACATAGTGCGTACTTGCCGCGTTTTATGCGTTGCAGTCGGCAATACATGTAGTCGGTGATGGTTTCGTCTTCCTTCTGTCGCCGTGCGTTCACGTTTCCACCCATTCGCAGAACAGTGGTCGCTTGTCAAACTCCTTTCGTAGTGCCGCTACCCAAGTCGTCCAACTCTTGAGGCTTACGCCGTCTGTGCGATGCCAAGCTGATGCGCGTCCACGAAGTCTGGATATTCCGGCGTTTAGCATAGCCATGTCGCTTCTATGAACATCTCTCACGCATGCTCTCCACTGAAGTGATCCATTCGCCTACGCTCTCGTTGTCTGTTCCGGAGAACGTTGGGAGAGTTGCTGTGAGGTCGGGCATTGTAGTGATCTGGATTGCAGCATTTTCGTTGGCCTGTCGTGTAGCGTGTGTTTGCTGGGTTGCCTTGCGATTCCATTTGTCGTTCCAACAGTCGCGCCATCATTTGCATCGTCGTCGCGAACATCGTGAGCTCCGTTGTGCCGTTCGCGTTTACACTTCGTGCTGTCGTGGGCGTTTCGGGGAAAATCTGCTTCGTTGCGCGTCTCCGCGTGGCTCGTCACTCCCGTACTCATCGTTGAGTGTTGAGTGCTTCACTTCGCCGTCTCGATCCACCATGGTGGTTGTTCGGTCGTTGCACGCTGTGCTTCGTTTCGGTAATGGGACGTCCGTCACCGTGGAGGCCAGGGACGTTACGATTCGCTTTGGTCCCGCGTCGCTGACCTCGTTCAGCTTTGTCCTCACACCGTCGTTGCTTCAGCCGTGCTGCGTGCTCGTTTGTGCCGCCATGTCACTTGCCATTTCCGTCGTTGTTCGCTCGCGTTGAATTTTGCAAGTTTTCCAGTTGCTTGTCCGCGTTGGTATACTTAACGAATCCTCGTCGCCATGTCAGGGGTTGACGCATATGATGGCACGATCGATGACTAAAAACAACTTTATTTATTAACGATGCATTCAGATTACATGATCCGCATCTCGGCGGCCGCGTCTTCACGCCTCGAACGCTCGTCGTCACGTGATCTCTTCCTTCCCGTCTCGCTCGGCAGTCGCACGAGGTATTTCTCCCGCTTGCCGATAGGTGCCGCTAGTCCCTCAGCTAACAATCTGGGCCTATAGAGATACAGCAGGGGCTTAGGCAGGGGTGCCCTCTGTCACCTCTGTTGTTCATTCGGTATTTACAAGGATTAGAGAAAAAATTAGAGAGGAGCGGACTTGGCTTCAACCTTTCCTATTTCAAGCAAGGAGAATGGATTAAACAGTCATTACCAGGAGTGATGTATGCGGATGACATTCTTATGGCTGACAGCAAGGAAGACTTGCAGAGATTAATGGACATCTGTGGTAAAGAGGGAGATAGCTTAGGTTTGAAGTTTAGTAAAGAAAAATCGGCAGTCATGACTTTTAATGATAATCAGGGCAGCGAGCATAGGATACAGGAGGTTACGCTGGAGGTGGTGGATAAGTACAAATATCTTGGAGTGTGGATAAACAATGGGGCTGAGTACCTAACGGAACATGAAAAATATGTGACGGCTAAAGGTAGCAGAAATGCAGCTGTGATGAAAAATAGGGCACTGTGGAATTACAATAGGTACGAAGTGGTGAGAGGGATTTGGAAAGGAGTGATGGCCCCTAGTTTGACTTTCGGCAATGCGGTCCTGTGCATGAGATCAGAGGTTCGAGCAAGGTTGGAAGTTAAGCAGCGAGGGGTAGGTAGACTGGCTCCGGGAGCACACGGAAATACACCAAATCAGGGGGTACAGGGTGACATGGGATAGACGTCATTCGAGGGCAGGGAAGCCAGCAGCAAGATGGAATTTGAGGAGCGATTGAGAGAAATGGCAGAAAAGCGGTGGGCAAGGAGAGTTTTCAGTTATTTGTACATGAAGAATGTTGATACAAAATGGAGGAAGCTGACCAGAAAACTGTCAATCAAATGTTTGGACTGCAGGAGGGGTGCAAACCAGGAAACAGCGGTTAAGAAAAAGGTTAAGGAAACAGAGAGGGGTCTGTGGAAAACAGGGATGCAGACGAAATCAGCACTGGGAACATACCGAACTTTCAAGCAAGAAATTGCCAAAGAAAATATCTACGATAATTCTAGGGGAACCTCTTTGTTGTTTGAAGCCAGGACGGGAGTATTGCGGACTAAGATGTACCGAGTCAAGTACCAAGGTATAGACACGTTGTGCTGTGCCTGTGGAGAAGAAGAGGAAACGGCTGAACACCTCATACTTTTCTGTAAAGGGCTTAACCCTACAGTGCAAGGCAACGGGGCTGATTTTTTCAAAGCATTGGGGTTTAGGGACAGTGAAGGCAAAATAGACTTTAAGCGGGTAGAAATAACCAAACAGAGGTTATCTGATTGGTGGATAAAATCAAGGCAGGGGTGAAATTTCACCCACCACAAAGTACAAAATATGTTAATAGTCATGGCTAGGTGGCGTATGCCACCGCCCGGTTTAAAGGGTTCAGCCTCATCCATCCATCCATTCATCCATCCACAAGTGGCTAACAGCGAAACATGTGGTTGGCGGTAGTAAGGCTCACAGCCTAAGTTTTTTACTATTTACACCGATAATGTAGCACGTAATCACTTGCTATGCGCAGCAACCGCACTCGATTGAAGCCGCCAACGTAGCGGCGCACCATTTGCTATTTCAGGATCATGAAAAACAGTGTATTCACCGAAGTACAGCGGCGGTTGACCTGTCGGCAAACCATTAATTCACATATGGCGAAAGCAAATGTCACGGAGTCCAAGCCCACGAAACTGCGCTCGCAAGAATATCGCGCACGCTTGGGCCTTTCGGACATGCACAGAGCGTGGTGCAGCCGACACCCGACATTCGTGACTGATCTACGTTCGAGAGTAACTATTTCAAAAAAACAACAAAAAAACAACATTGTGACGTCACATCCGGCAAAGGAGAGTTGTTCTCCTTTCGCACAGATCACGCATGCGCAGCGACCACGGAGCCCTCGGGGGCGACGTTCAGGACATGCGTTTCGCCGCAGCTCGGCTGGACCCGGTGAACAATAGATGCTCTGACGTCACACGAGATATTTCCTCCCTAGGTTGTCCCCAGAAATTTTTTTTCCCCTCTGTGCTTTCCTTATGACGCTGTGAAGTACCTGGCGCGTCACGTGAACATGAGAACATGGCCGGCGTGCTTGGAGGGAGATCGGAAAGATCACACGAGAGTTGAGATATACTGTAGTTGAGATCACCTGTTAACTGGGTCAACGGCTAAGTGCGTCAACCATCGCCGCGTGTTTTAGAGTAAACACTTAACTCAACGCAAGAACATCTGAGATCGCCGCAAGAAACATGTGGAGTGGTGACAAATGCGGCATGCGGTGACGTCCCTTCGTTGGAAAGTGTTTTGAGACCGAAAGAATCGCAGCGTGACGACGATAAGTTCCCGAGTACGTGGATTTGTCGTTAGAAAACGCGAAAGGTAAACATTACGCTGTATAATGGGGTTCGTTAGTTGTCTCTCTTGTTTTTTTTTTTTTCAGATATTCTACGAGAATGCACAAAACCGTGAGCCGATGGTTTCGGCCGATGACTGTATACGAGGTGTTTTAAATCGTCTGTAATGTGAATAAATGTGTGGTGGGCGCTGTTAAACGTTTGCAGCTTCTCTTGAGTGAATTACCGCTGCGGTGTTGCAGACTGTGTAGCAAACCGAAATAAACTAGTACTCGTGTTTAGTTAAATCGAATGTTGTTGCATTGAATGACAAAAATGTTGAGTGCTAAATATTTCCCGCTGATAAAATCCGAACACGGCATGTCTAAGTTTGTGCAGCAGAAGTTCCCAGTGCAGCAGTGCAACCATGTTTTTGTTAATCCAAATGTTAAAATGTCTTGAGATGACTCACATTTATAACACAGCCAGTCTTGGGGATATCTGCAGGAATAGTATAGATGTAGTACATTGGAGTCGGGCGAAAATTTGTCCAATATAGTGCAGTAATAGGTAAACAGGTGTCACAGTACAAAAGATTGTCAACCAGATAATGGTTAGACTGAGCTGTAACACAGATGTTGCCCTTATATGGACAAGATCTCATGAGGGTGATCTCAACATCATTTGCTTTCAAAATTTGAGAGGCATTTGCAATATTCAGTAACTAATATCACTACATAGTCAGCATACACTCTTTAATTGTGCATGCTTACACCCTCACAATCAAAAACTATTTTGCTGTTCGTGGCTACCATGCAGCAAGGGCTGCTGATACTCAATTATCTAGTAGTGCATAAAATGGAAGGCCAATTCAGTGATGTTAAAGCTCTTTTACAAACTGCTTACACGAGGGGAACAAAGAGAGGTCAGGACTTCTATTCATCACATGCAGAATCCGATCTCTGGTCCGTGCGCCCACTGAATTTTGTTGAGTAAACATCGTAAATGACTCAAGTTCTTCATGCTTACATGCAGCACAAATGATGAGGACAAAATTGCTTATTTTAATACAGCCAATGAGCTCTTTCTCAATAGAGAAGCCCTTGAAAACGTTTTCCTGCTGTACCTCAGTTAATCATGTCACATGGGTTTGATTCTTTTGAGCAACTAATGTGATCAGGATAGCTTAAACTGGAATATTCTTCACTCTGTTTACAACAAAGGTCTTCATTTTTTCTTGCATTGAATTATTCCACTGAAAAACTGGTGATAAATCCAACAGAAACCATCTGTCATAGACACCTGCAAGTTCCTTCCAGTGACATCAGTTCGGCTACTCTCGCAGTTCCAAGAAGTTCCAGTTGCGAAAGTGTCAGCATTTTCACATCTGCTAGTTAGTTTGACCTTGTACAAATAACATTGCCGCAAGGCAGTTTGTATAACGATTTTTTTGTCCTGTGCAGTGCTCTCAAAGTTGTGCATGGTATATATATATATATATATATATATATATATATATGCAAAGCACGCAAATATTTTTATGTTATTAGAGGAAAGTGGGGTGTGCACACACAGATAAAAGAAGACGGGGACAGACAACTCAAGTTTTGCAGGGCAGTGCGTTAGGCGAGTTGGTGCATAGCTAAACGCATGAATTGTGGCGCAAGGTTGAAAAAAAAAGTAAAGCCAAAAAGGAGACAGGATAGGGCGCCAAACTTTCAACTAGTTTTATTTCCAGCACATCACCGAAATATATCTAGTTCCAAAAAAATATGTGCACAAAGACATGGCGCAGCACGTGTCACAAGCTACCTCACTGCGCTATCTAAAAACGAACATTCACTTTTGTAGAGGTCAACAAAGGGCACACTGATACAACCATCACCCTTCTTCCTTATGTGATACGCCTTGAGCAATTCACGTGCTAACACTACTCTGCTTCTTCCTACCACACGTGTTGTCAAACCGTGGAGCACAGCCATGCGAGGCACAATGGAACGGCAGGTGTGAACCGACACCATTTTTAATCGATAAAACATGCTCTTTTAGGCGGTCATTAACACAGCGGCCTGTTTGGCCTATATAAGACTTGCCACAGCTCATCGGAATTTCATATACGACGCCCACCATGCAACGCAGTACGGGTGGTTTTCTCGGCCCATAATAAGTTGTCTAAGCTTTGCGCCCGCATTTCTTCCCAAAAGCCCAAGCTTCCGTGTGGAAAGAAGCATGCCAGTAAGCCAGAGTAAGTAAGCTTCTTTAGTATTGCTTAAACTGGGCATTAGATGAGCTGTGGATAGGTGTAAATATCTGTGTTGCAATCTCGTATTTCCCTTGTATTCCTTTGGGTGGTTGGTTGGTTATTCACTTTCTTACTTTCTGCAATTACTCTGTGCTGCAGACCTTTGTCTTCAGTAATTCAAGTTATACTTCATGTGGCAGGTATTCTCCACAGCTGTCCGCAACAAGGTGCTACCTATACTTGGTATGTGGCAACTGAAGATCTGACGCGTATGTTCATAACTATTTTTCTGCAATGTCCGAGTATACCTTTACTGTTTGCTAAAGTAAAGTTTAAGTGAAGTAAATGAGTAATTGGCAGACTGGAATTTGTTTTCAGTCTGTGAAGCCACTGATGGTGAGTTTTCCTACACACTTGTGAGAGAGAGAGAGGGGGGGGGGGATGGTGACTTAAACTCTATAAACCGTTTCCCGTGGCTGAAATTGCCAATGTTAAGTCGCTGCTTGTTGCGTAGAGACTCCACATAGAGATCCTAAGAGGGATGCCAGTTAAAAAAACTGCAGTCAAATTCGACAATTCGTAGCTTGGCTGTCTTGACTGTAGGTCCGACATGTCTATACTCTTTTCTTGGTGGCTCTATTCGTTAGATTAACCACATTAGTGGAAGCAACCATGTTCTTAACTTCTATATGGCAATACTTCTGAGTTTGTTAGACAAAAGGACTCTAGGTAGCTCTTTATTGATTACTGTTCTGCTTTGAAATTGTCATTGCCTGTCTGCTATGACATTGTTAATAAAGCGGTTGCGAAGCGGGCTCTTTCCTTTCAAAGGGGCAGAATTAATGTCTTGTATTTCACGAACAGCTTGACACAAGAGCAACATAATGTTGATGTCATTCGTGACTTTCAAGCAGCTCAGGCTTGTCCCTGCTTTCTCCTGCATTGATTCATTTCATGAAGGCCTTGAATGCAGAATCATTGTGGTACATGATTGAAAGTGTGTCAGTTCTTCAGGTAGAGAAGCCGGTAGGTATGGCACATTCATTCCCCAAACCGGGATATGCTGGCATTCATCAGTTTTGTCCAGCATTGCCTACAGATTTTGGGAAAAATAATATGCGAGATTTCTCACTGATTTTGTTTGTATTTCATAGTGCTGGGGATTTCAGTATATAACTGGTGTTGGTCTGAAATACCGATTGACACAAATTGTGTGATTGTATTATGTGCGCTGTGGCAAATAATTAAACCGTTAATTAGTGTTTGATTAAGCACTACAAGCAAGTACTGTCCCTTGAAGTTATGATCTGCACTGAAAATTACATAGTGTGCATAACATCTACAATACCTTCAGTGTTATTATATTCGGAAAAAAAGTACTTAATCTATTTTATGTGTAAAAATGCGCATCATTTTACGTTTGCTTTTTTATCATACTTCTGAGCACGAAGCGGCGGCCGCATCGCCATGGACACTAGTCGCGAGCAAAACACGGTAATGGCGGCAACGCAAAGTCGGAATGAAGTGTAAAGTGAGGTTTATTTTCAGTGTTTTTACGTATTCTCTAAACTTCTGAGCGTGTTTTAACATGTGTGCAAGTGCAGCGGCTTATTCCGCTACTGATTTTTGTATGAATATTGCTTTGACCGGCAACACTTGTCCACTGCGTCTGGTTTCTTATTCTATGACTGGGTCAGGTAAGACATGCTCCGAGCAACCTACAAAATTCGTGTTCTAAACTTGTTGAATGAAGCGAGAATGCTTCGCGAAATCTGCGGATACGATTAAGTGTGGTCAAGAAAACGACTGCTTGTCGATGTGTGCATTCGAGGCAATTGATTCCCGTGGACATCTGACGAGTATTACGCTTCTGCTGCTGTTAAAAATACGACTATGCACTGTCCATGAGTTTCCTCATGCGAAATGAGCACCTGAGAATACGTGTCGTCAACTGGACGCTTAGCCCTCCTACCGTTTTGTCTGTTGTCTGTCGCGGAGTTTCCACACTCGCGTAAGCACTTGGATCAATGGTGGGCCTACTTTGTTTCTACACTTATGTGCTAAATTTCTGTATTCTATTGCTACTTATGATACTGGCAGGTGCGTGGAAAACTAACAAGTCGACGATATTGCGGTCACGGATGTAATCGACATTAGGAGGCCGTAGATCTGCAGCGAATAAATTGCCAAACGTACGCGAAGATACTTGCTTTTCAGTTTAGGTATTTCATTTTACTCCATGGAGTACTTCCATCTTGGCCTTATCCAAGTCCTACCATTCTAATGCCGAAATTTTATTGAACACGTCGTTCTTCCACCAGGCCAGACTCAAGGCTGCGGCGTGCTTACAATCTCGCAGCTTTGCCCTACTGCTATCCTCTTCAAACCAATGCACACAATTGTCACCACACTTTTCACTAAAAATTATCACCACGACCAGCTTCCGTATGCAGAATAATATTCTTTGTAATGCCGACTCGTTAACTGTATTCAGCTGTTCATACACTTGCACAGTAGAAACTGGCAAGTGCACATTACACTAAAGCTACGTCTGCATCACATAAGCTTCTCGGGCTCCATTCTATTTGAGAGCATTCTTGAAGGCTCCAGTGCACTGTGAGAATCACTGGATATGAAGCTTTGATGTAGAAGCTTGCGCTTATGCTAAATGTGTTGTGTCATGTAATGTTGCATTGTAGATACTATTTTATGTTAAGTATATGCTGTGCTAATGGCAAGAATGTGTTCGAGCAATACACGATGATGAATTAAGCTTTCTTTATTTATTGATTGAAATTAAAGTCACTGCTTCACATTTCAGCATATCCATACCCGCAGCTGCTTCCAACTCGCTAAATACCGAGAGGTTGTTGGTGTCACAGTGCAAGTAGAATTGCAAGCATGAGTGTATGTACTAAGAAGTATGAAATGTAACGTTTGAATTTTAACATGTCGAAAACTCTTTGCATAGAAACAATCGACTCCACCTTCCAACCAAGATTTGGTAAATGTCTTTTAGGGTCCCGCTGACCTACAAGAATAAACTCCCATGTGTTGACGTCACAGCTGTTCTTTGTGCTTGCCTTCTCTGTGCAACAGTTGTGCAAGAGATTACTTATGTCTACTTAGCATCAAACCTGGAGAAGGAAGCTAGGTCCACATACTACTGTACAGCTGTAATGCAATAGCATTATCACGGTCAGACCGTGTTATGAATCACATTTGAACTCCTGCGAGGCTACAGCATGCTCTGGTATAGGTTGACATGTTCATAAGTACACTCACTCATTTCACACTTGTGAGAGCGAGTGATGACAGGCGTGAGTATATGCAAGTGGCAACAAGTGGGAGTGGAAGTATAATGGTCAGCTAGCTAGTAGACGTTTGTGAGTGAGCACCCGTAAGTATATGGGAAAGGGTGAGTGCTAGTTGACTTATAAATGCAAGTGAAGGTGAATAAATTTTCGCATTCACACACGTGAATGGGTGCCAGGAAGTGTTAGTGGAAGAAAGTGCGAATGCATGTGAGTGGGTGTGAGTAGGAACGAGAGCGCTGATGAGTGTGCTTGTGTATTCTGAAAAAATTTGTGTGTCCACTTATTCTGCTGACCTGCGTGCTCTAATGTTATGATCGGCCCACAAAGTCACCATCTTTGACTATGCAGTCTCCTTTATTATTACACCGTTTCTGGGTCGGCTTGCTTTACTTGGCAGACAGGTGACAGCGCTCCAAATCCCAGAGGAGTAGGCACAGTTTATCTCCCGTATACAAGCAGAACTCATCCACACGCTTTGCATACCTGCTACCATAGAGGAGCCCAGCTTGTCTGCAGTAAAAAGGGCTAATTTATCTTGCAATCTAGGCATGTCCATGCCTCTGGTTCAATTTTTTTCGTCGCAGATGGTTCTACAAGAAATCGAAATTATTGCAGAAGTATTTTTAAAGTTGAGAATAAATAATTGCTGTTTTCATTGTCAGGCGCCACATGTGACTGGAACTTGCCGTGAAGAAAGTGGGCAATTACTGAAGTTTCTTACTCTGAAGTTAACTTTGTTCGAAAGTGACAGCGATATTGCTGATCTTCTGAATTTTATCTCCGAATCCTCCTATAAAGAAGATATTTCAGACAATAAATGCAAGTTGATGTAAACAATCTGCTATGTTTGCCTCTACAAGGCCATTTTCAGCGCATTTATTTTGTACAAAAGGGCCGGTATGCAAATCACTCGCATTTGAATTTCCTCATGGATGTTGTGAAAGCATTGATTTCTGGTAACATTGACAAGAAAGGCCTGCCAAAAGGGGAAGACATTCTGACAATCTAGCTGCATGTCATCGCCAGTCTCTTCCCTTGGACGCTTTAGTGCCAGACGCGTACAAAGCACTTCTTCGTGTGCTCGTGCTCACAAAGGTTGGACAATGAGAGCAATGGAATAAAAAACGCCCCAAAAGTCGTGCAAAGACTTTGGAATGGCACTTGGTGTACTACTTTGTTAAAAATTGCTTTTGTCACTGAACTTGGCCAAAATAAAAATGATGTTTCGGGATCCATATGGATCCCTTGTTAGCAGATATTTCTGGCGGCGTCTCAAGCAGCACAAAAATGTCGCCAAAGGCCATACAGTTACAAATGCCCTCGGAGAGCATGCCGAGACGACGGGTCAGAAGATAAACTAGTACAACGCCCGCATCGTGGCCACAGAGAAGAAATGGACAATGAGGCTCCATCTCGAATCACTAATAATTCAAACAAGTAAAACAATCAATAGATCATCTAGCATTTTAATCCACATGTATTTCAGAACTTTGCATCATGCGCTCAATGCTACTTAAGAACCATCAAGAACGTTCTCAGCAGGCATTCCTTTATGAACAAGGGATTCCTGTGGATACCGAAACGCTATTTTATTTTTGTTTCGGCCATGGTCAATGACTTCCTCCATTTTTTACAATGATCTTATCTGACCAGACTATACCATCAAACTAAACTACAGTGCAATACCTCGTTTTGAGATGTACCTTACTGAGGCCCCCCTGCATGAATAATTTTAATCCCAGATGGTAGTTAGGTGTAATTGTAGTCCCACCAGCTACAGAAGTCACATTCACTTCTTTTTTTACGTCATTACCACTTGAAAAAAAAATAAAAAATTCTGGCAGAGCAGTGAGACCAAATTTCTACACTACATATTTTTTGTGTATGCTCTCCAATAAGCATACCATTTTGAATATGCTTGTGGCATTTGTTTAGTATAGCGATTCCATCAATCGGTTTCTAAAATTAGGCACATTGGTAAAAATTGAGCCCAAGCTCTCGGGTCAGAATCGTTCACTTGCAGTAATCTGTGTCTACTGTCCGCTCAAAGAATAGGAGTGACGGATAGCAGTGTGGGCACTTCTGGCGACAAATAAAAAAAACTGCATAGGCTCACCAGTGTGATTGAGGCATCTTGTAAAAAATTACCAATGTCTGATGCACAAGATTTCAACATTCCTTGTTAATATGGCAATTTGAGTACTTGGCTTTAGTTCATGCTTGAACAGGTATAAAGCACTTTTGTAGTGTTCGTTTATTTTTTTTTTTGCACTTTTCACCCACTGCAACAGCCACACTCCTCCCTGACAGCAGTCTTTGAGGTCTTGAGTGACCAGAAAAAGGCTGCCCCCCTGAAGTGGTTGTATGTGAACACATTCTTCAGCTTGCATTCGGTGTTTCTGAACAGCTTTCAAAATTTTTTAAGTACAACTTATGTCCTGAAACAAATATTAAAGAAAGCATTGCATAACAAATTATATTAACTAAGTGCTGTGCAAAAAGCTATTCTGAGAAGCCTGTTTGCCAAATATGTATCCTTTTTTGATTGTTGCATGAAATGTCCTGTACAGGTGCAAGGCACATTCCATTTTTTGCAGAACCCGAAATTCATGTGCTTGCCAACACAAAGTTAACTGCAGTGCCGTCATAACTCATAAATGTTATCAACCTTGTCAATTGCATTTGGTGGCTGAAGTGCACTTTGTGTACTTCAGTGCACTGAAAACAGAATGGTTTCATTCCTTAGAATTTTCAAACTTACATTCTGAATTAATGAGCTTGAATTGTCCAAACATTTCTGTGCTGTAATACAGCCCTGCATGTCTTTTTATATCAAGAATGTGTTCATATGTACGTCTAGAAGAAAAAAAAACTACAGTTTGCAGTGGTCAAATGCTTTTATTCTGAACACTGACGTTGCATGAAACATAGTACACATAAAGTCTAGCTGCAAGAAAGTTGCTTCCTAATTTCAAAACTGGTGTTACTACAGCTAGTGGTATTTATGCTCGCCACCATTGCAAAGTGGCAGATTATCACCCACGAGTACTGCTAATGGTATTTTTTCTGTATGGGAGAACTAATTACCTTGAAATAATTGCCATGTGTTATTTTTCCAAAGGGTGGCTGCAGTAAATTCAGCAGAATGTAATGGGTGAAGATAGCTGGGATCACATCAGCAAATGCCGACACGGGGGCACTCAACTAATGGGATATGCCCGACTGTTTCAAGCAGGCATGTGCACCGGATGTTGGGTTTCTTTTCCACACATGCATCATACAAGAGATTCACAGCCTTGCATCCAGTGAAAATGCTGATGAAATCATTAAATCCGTCACAACCCACTGCATATGCTGTCTGAGGTGCCTCACGTGGTTGACTATTCTGCTGTGCTGTTTCATTAAAAGCACTGGTCGTTACAGAGTGGGCATGGTATCCATTGGCTGTTCAGATGCACCTAAGTGGGTAAAAAAAAAAGACGGTTAAAGCCATATAACTTGCAGCTCATGCTGTGTGCATTCAATAGGGTGTACGCATGAATGACAGTGACCGGGCAAGCACGTCTTGTTGGTGCACTCTGTAGCGCGGACAAGAATGCGCATACTGTTGGAAGTGTGCACCAAATAAATGGTCTCATACACTGTCGTATGTTGCTGCAACCCTTCCAGAGTAAGAGAACGTAAGCTAAAGATGAAGTAGCAGAGTTCTGTCAGCATTTTCCAAGGTGTGCACGCGCATGCCCGATAAAACCAGGGAACTTTAGAACAGTGACAACACAATAGATTTCCCGTATCAACCTGCACAGAACCCACGGTGGATCTTTACAAATTCAAGTTTTGTTCTCGGCCCTTTTTAGCGAGTATGTCAACCATCGGTCATTTGACTATGCCTATTTGTCTCGTGCAAGCGTGTCGGATCACGTTCATGCGCATTTTTCATTGTGGTTTTCCAAGCACAGATGTAGCACATTGTTTACATAAAATCTGCACTAGTATCACTTCTAGCTTGTGCGTGTCACTGCGTAGTTTTTAATTTGGAACCGCAGTATGCAAACAAGGCTCCACTTTACTGCATTTTCGTGTTGTAGGCCGCCCGTAAGAACTCTGCGATCTCCACGACCTCTTGCTTAGCAGCAGAACACCACATCCATGGAGCCACCATAGGGGGACACACAATTATATTTTGTCTAGTGGATTACTTCCCAAGCTCAAGGCATATTCAACTTCAATGGGCGGTTTGTATCGACCCAAAGTTACAGTTCATTATCAGCAGATAATTGAGCAAGCAGTTTAAATGAACAATTTCAAGGTGGAGCCAAATTCTACACATATGGCACATGCCTTATTGACCGAAGCATGCTTACTACAAGACAATCCTTTTGCTAAAAAAAATGTGAAAAAGTTCCCATTATTTCAGAGCTCCTATAGCTTCATGGTTGTTTGGAACCGCAAACACAAAACTGAAAAGAACAGTCTGAACAAGACAATGAGTGCAAGTTCTTCATTGTGCGTTTGCGCTTTCAAACAACGATGAACCTATACCAAGTGGCCCGGTTATGCACTTTCCAGCTATAGCTTGTGTTCGATAAGAATGGTGGCGGCACACATGTAGATAACAAACACAATGGCAGGCTTCTAAGATTAACTGCATGAAAACCTAGTCCATCATGAAATTTACTATGTTAGACTATTATTAGACTATGGCTAAAGTACTATCGACCAAAAAGTTTACGGACTCTCAGAAAACGCTTAATACCCGAGCAGCCTTTAAAAGTAGCCAGTAAAACTGCACATCACAATGTTGTTCACGTATACCAGTAGAGGCAGGAAATGGGAATACCAGGCTGCGGAGATATTCAGCTTTTTGTCAGGTCCCTTGGTCCGTAAACTTTTTTGGTCGATAGTACATTGTGGTGTGTTTCTCAAGGCCACTATTTTCGTTGTTTGAAGGTTTAGGCATATCAGAAATGGCCACAGTTATTTTCTATGCCTAACCTTTCAAACAATGCGTGAACCCTTACCAGCGGCTTTCTGTTCTAAGTTGCATTGTTTTGCTTGCATCTGGACTAAATCTGGCTCCCACAGCCCTATGACCCTGCTAAGCACCAAAAATGATGCAAAATTAATACATGTAAGCCGATTACTCCATGGTGGCAACACTCAGGGATGCGCTTATTTTCTTGCTGTAAACGTAAGAGAGTTTTAGATTAAAGGACGGAAGCGGCATGCACACCTGCGGACCTAACA
>NC_051157.2:166405-194607 GCF_013339745.2 Dermacentor silvarum
AAAGCACCATACTTCCGCAACAAACTAAGTTTTTTTGTTTGTTTGTCCGTCTATAGCAATACAGCTCGGACAACTTATAATTAATGCTTATAGTGCAAGACCGGCTATAACATGGTCTTTTCTGACACCCATTTTACCCTCCCATAGAACTCCATGTTGTGCTTGCCGCTTACTGCCCAGCCGCACCACCATAAGTGGGCGTTATCATGCCGCTGCCAGAAAAATCCGCAGACAAGTGAGGCTAGATTGTGTCTGAGGCTTCATAGGGTAGGCTGTTGCCAACGCCACTAACGCGTTTTAGTTTCATATCCAGTTGTAATTTGTAGGCAATTTTCGAACTAATTTTTTTCGGAAAAAGGTGTGCATTAGGTTTTGTGTAAATGCGACAGTCAGCCATTAAAAGAAAGACACAACTCGCTGCCGAACAGCAGACCTTGGCTTTTTGCGAGTCTGCATCATTCAAATTAAAATCACATGTCTGACATCCTTAGACCCACTGCTACTATAAATGCTGCTGTAGTAGCATCTGCACAATCATCTGAGGGCACAACAGAATTGCAAGACCAATATCGTTTTCGTGAAAACTGAGTGCTCAGCTACCATAGTGCCTGTGTGTTCGCGATCATCAGTGCACACCTTTGCATGTTCGCTAAAAATTGCCTCCACACCGCAGAATAATAATGACCAAGAAAATGAAAGTCTGCTAAGGCACTGAGCCTTAAAATTAGGCATGGCTCACCTATGACCCATGTTCAGCGGCCATGGTAAGGAGAAACACCAACTGGCCAAAATTAATCCAGAGCTATTCACCCACAGCATCTCTGATAGCCTCTTGATTGCTTTGGGACCACAACAGTCGAACGATTAAAAAAAAGGCTTCTTTTCTACCATTATTTTTGTGACCAGACGGTATTCTGTCGAATGTTTGTTTTGGCACAACTTAATCTTGTCAAATATCTTGGACTGCACCATTCACAAGCTATGCCGAAATGCACACCAGTTCAGGCAGATGCAGCAATGTCACAAGGAAGGGGTGTTTAATGTGGCTTTGTGTCAGCTGCATTGCAAGAAACTGCTGCTCTTGGTACTTCACTGGTATAGTTAGGTGAGCATCAATTATCAGTGGTGGATGTGTAGTTTTAAAGCTGCCTGAGAAAACGTTCTTAGACCTACTTCAGTTTCGCAGCTCCCTATGCACACCCACTAGCTGACGTTGCCGCAGCGGCTGTCACTAGAACTACCAGCGCTGCAGTCGCGTCTTTCGTCCCGCGCTGCGCGACATTTGGGCCGCGATTTTGTAGCAAGGCATTATGACTTATTACTCTAGTCTTATCATCCACCGCTCACGGCCGCTGATCCTGTTGATAATGCGAGCGGACCGCGCTTCGACCACTGACAAAGCGCAATAGCGCGAAAAGGCATTATGACATTAAAGGCATCGCTACAAAATACCGGCCCTGCTCCTGCTGCGATGCATTGTTCGCCCCAACTGGCCTGTACCCGCTTGTCCATCGGTAAATGTAGTTTTTAGATGTACACTCTTAGTTTGTGACAAACCTGCCGCGCTTAAAGTAACAGGACTTCACTGTGCTTGTGTATCAGTGTCGGTGTGTCTTACGGTCGAGTCTCTTCAGGCACGGTGCTTCGTCTACTATGAGTGCAATGATGCGTCATTTGCTTCACCTAACCTATACTGCTTCCTCAATTGTGAATGTAGTTAAGCTGCCTGCTGAAATTCTTGTGTCAAAGATATGCAAAAAAAAAAATTTTTTGCCCTGAACTGACCCTGAATACACATGTAGCTGGCGCCTCAAGGCTGAAGCTATACAATGCAAATGAGCGGTCAGGCACCACGATTCTGCTTTCCAAGCAACTTTTCCTAGTTAGAAGCGCCACATTCCCCTACTCAGTGTTTTCTTTTTTCTGGCAGCGATCTTTAACACGTGTAATAAAGACGAGCACCTGTATATAAGCAGCAGTAACTAAGAACATATCGCGCACAGCTTGAGATTATATGGTGCACCAAATGCTACTCCTCTGCTGGTAAGCTAACCGTCTCTTATTATTTCTGTGACAAACGAAACTCCTTCTGTCTGGAAACTGAATGTGCTCAGCGAATTTCTTCGCCTGGCATCTGTTCCGCATCTAATCAACTTAATTTGTGCATGCCTTTTTACATGTCACTCACGTATATAAAAAGACATTCAGTGTGGTTGGCAGGAAGTGGCAAGAACCGATTCGACAACTGACCATTCATAGGCCAAAGGTTTATTTTCTTTTCTACGAATAAAATTGGCAACGAGCATTGTGACGCCATTTATTTACTTGAGCAACCTTTTTCAAAGTAATCTTGCCTTTTGTTCTGGTGACCCATGAGCACGTGCTCTGTAAACGGTTGCCTTATCGTTCTTATTCTTTTTTGTCAAGTGCATGCTCATGATCATATAAAATTTGATTACTCATACGTCAACGATTACAAATCACATGCAAATTCCAGCACTCACAGATGGTTTCTCCAGCCTGACCGCGGTGTAGCAGAATAAATTGCCGGAAACAGGATTCACTCAAGTGTGGGATGAGTTAATGTTTAATTCTGTATGCATTCAATAAAGGTAAATATCTCAAAATGGTTTTGAATGACTTGATATCTCTGTGGCGGTTGAGAATCATGTACAATTGAAGCCACCGGCATTTTTCTTCATAATATATTGCCCATACATTTTCCTGTAGACACTTGTGGGTTGGGTTCGGAGGCTTGCATGAGCAAAGTTGCCCCTGCAGCCAGTGATAATGTTCACAAACTTTTGTATTTACTGTGCACTACACTGTTTGTGGTACACATATGAGCTTATATGTCGCCGTTTTACTTTGGGTTGCTGTTACGCACACCTGGCCGTGCTTAAATTTTCAAGCCATCTGCTTATCTAAGGATGATTTCAATTATGCTTTTGAGGGTAGTATAGCTGCTCGGAATAGCATTTTTGTCTATTTTGCTCTAGCTTCTCATGCAGAAAATTAGGTGCGATACTCCTCCCAAACATCAGTCTCCACAACTCAAAGATCCCACCTACGAGTTGCCTCATGTAAAACAATCCGCATATCGCTCCTGTGTCACGTCGTCCTCAATAAATTCAAGCTTCCAGAGCACCGAAGGCAAAGTCTCGGTCGTGAGCTTGTTCAACGCAGCCAGAAGTGCATATTTTGAAGGGAAGCACAACAATATTCCAAGCACAGTTGGCTTGAATATGAAATGCATCATTGCAAGCTTCCACCGAAGTGCCTGCGGACACTTGAGCTCTTTATAATTCTCTTGGTGAACTTGGCTTTTGCATCACATTTCTTGGCTTCGAGATGTGTTCGTGAAGACCGGGAATAAGTCGTGGAATCGCGCCGTGAACCAGCGTCCATATTTCCCACGAGGAATCAACATATATTTGTTCTCAAGAATGAAAATATAGATCGTCGTCCTCAACAGACGTTCACACACATTGGACTTATCTGTGAGGCATGCTTCCTTTTGGCATAGCATGTGTTTCCACTGTATAAACTTCCTGCCGTCGTTGCGGCGCGGAAGAAATAGTGAGCAGTAGCATCACTTTGCATCTGGCCACTGGAGCTGCCGTGGGCAAAGCAGGAGCGCATAGGAAACTTCGTTCTGTTATGAGATGCCGAAGCACTTCTGCGCCAAACTTTCAATCAGAAAAAAACTAGCACACCACCGACACCACAACATTACGCAGTAGCGACAGACGAAGCAGCACCACCGAAATGAATATAGAAGTGAAAGCAGAAGCAAAACCAGAAGCGGGCCGAAGTGACGAAAGACGCGGTTGCAGCACTACTAGTTCGCTTGACCACCACTGTGGCCACCTCCCAAGCGAACCTGCGAAAGTGAAGTGCCTAAGAATGTTGGTCTGAGGTGCCTTCATTTATTTGTTGTTTCGATTCTGTCTTTATTCCATTGTTGCCACTGCACCATGAATCCCACAGAAAGGGGTGTATATGTACAGCCAGTAGAACAAGTGCAACTCTGCTGGTGGGGAATGAAAGATGCCCAACCCTTTGTCTAGGAATATGAGCAAGTGCTCACTCGTGCTGGTACCATGCTTGGAGACAGGAGGTGCCTCAATAGATCATCCTTTCCCAGATTGCTATAGTGTCACAACTACCTCATAGTGAAGTGCTGCGTTGTACTACTAGTACAGTTCAGTCGTAACTGTGGCTGTCTGGGTTTTGCTACCAGAGGATTGTCCTGCAAGGAATGTGTGGCATGAAAAAGTAATTTGACCTCTCCCTGTGCAGCAACTCCCAACTAGAAGAGCTTCTCAAAGAAGATGGCAAGCTGCAGGAGTTTGTTGAGCAGCTACCCGAGGTGTTGCGCTCCGAGGAAATCAGACAGCTCATGGTGACCCAAATGAGCAGTTGGCACGTGAGTGGCTGCAATACTTTGCTGCACTTTTATTTATTCTTATTTGCTTCTTTTATTTTATTTTGGCCTCTTGCTGGACAACAATATTCGGTACTAAACAATAACTAGGCTTAGTAGCAGTAGTCTTGAGTGCTCTTGTTATTCAATATTTTTATTGTGGGTTTTTTTGTGTGCAGTCCAGCCGACAATATTAGAGGGAGTACCCAAAAGTAACCAGAATTATTTTGAAAAAGCTGTGTATTAATTTGTTTTTTATGAAACAACCTTATCACCTTAAAAGTAACCTCGATTACACTTAATTAATTTGTCCAATCTGCGATTCCATTGTACGAAACATTTTTCAAACTCGTCTGTTTTGATGGCTGTTAGCTGCTTACTCGTTTTTTCCTTGCATAGTATTTTTAAAGTCATAAGGTTGTTTTGAAAAAAATTAATTAATATATAGCTTTCTAAAAAGAATTCCGGTTACTTTTTGGGTACCCCCTCGTATATTCATTATTAAAAATGCAAGAAAAGCCACCACTAGCAGCAGATTCCACTAGGTGAACGGAAGAACATTCCAATGCTCTAAAGGTGCTACTGTTTGTTTTGTTAAATTCACTGTAAGAGTCTTCCATTTAAAACCACCCAATTGCTAGCAGCTGGTGCAGTAAAAGAGTTCTGGTTCTGCTAAGTTCTGGTTGAAACATTGTTCTTGTGGAAATAACAAAGACACAAGAGAGCATGTGTCCTGTTACCCTCTGTTTGTTCATCATTGTCGTTTTCCGCTAGAACACTTGTTTAGTCTAAGCCTGTGGACACTTTTCTTGAGGCAGCATCCTCCACCAATTTCTTTCTACGCACAGTTATGGTTTATGTGCATATGCACGCATAAGTTTGATTTACAGCTGCTGATTTTAGTTTCCTTAAGTAGCTTGACCACAGTGATGTGTTGTTGCTTGCTGAAGGGCAGTGTCCTGTAATTTCGAGGAGCTGCAAGGCAGCTTTGGCGGCTCTAAGTGATGGTCAGCAGCTCCTCTGAACTCTAGTGCCAGCCCACCATGCTGTCTTGAGGCTGCATAGGCCATGAGAACTCAACAAAGTATACTACATGGCTGCACACATGGCAACAACTGAAGGAACCGGCAGTCCCGGAGGAGCGCATCGTGCAGTGACAACAGTTCAACACCTTGAGACACGGCGGATGCTCATTACGAAAAATTGTTTCTTGCCTATTAAAACAAAAAGTACTCCAATTAATATTTCAGGAATACTATACCTCCTTTGTACTACCTACCAAAAATGCTCAGTTCGGCATTTTTATTTGGAACACATCAGTAAAACATTTTTGCCTGAACATGAGGCGTTTTACACATATTTTTTTTTTAGGTTAAACCTCATCTACTTCAAAACTACTTGTACAGCAAGTTTAATAGATTTTTTTTTTTTCCGCATTTATCACTTACTTTCTGACCCCCCAAAAATGGCGTGAAACGGGCTCTCTAAAGCATACAGGTTTTTGTTAAAATTTCCTAAATGCTTTGAATTCACTATAGTACTTCACCTCCAAGCCGACCCATAAAACCAGCGAGTGGCCCCTAATAAGCTTGAACATGAAAGTGCAATGCCTTTTTTTATGACTAGGATATTGCCAAGGTGCTCCACAAGCTACTGTATCTGTAAATATGTTTTCAAGTGACATGTCTTCTATCTTTTCCCTACCCAGGGCAGACGCTGGAGCTCAAGCCCGCCATGGAACAACGCAAACATCTGCTCTTACAAAAGGTGGGCTAAGAAAGTCGCATCAATGCCTCTCAAGCAAGTGAATTCATGTGTGCTTTCCTGAATATAGTCACTGTGAAGGTATTGCACCTTTATAGCACAGATGGCAAGGAGTAGAGAGTTAAGCGTTTATAATGGAGGTGCAGATGTTGTACATTTATTCTGGCATTTATTCATTCACTAGCATGTGCACAGGATTTGTGAAGCAACATCCACAAGAGGGCAGCAGCGTGCATCAGGGCACCGCTAATTACATTTTTTTTGGGTGAAAAGATCTATGTTCTGGTCTATCTATGTGCTGTCAGTTTTGACATCGCACACCTTGCTGGCAAGCTTTATCGATCTTTACTTTTTATGCTGTATTTCGGCTGTCTCCTCTATTATTGTCATGCATTTACAAACATTTTTTCATAATTTTCTTGGCTGCTTTCTTAAGTTATAAACATGTTGCATCTTTATTTCTGTGTTATATGATGCCCTTCTTTTCATGTTGAAAGCATATCTGTCATGTTCGTATAGTATATCTTACCCTGTCTGCTCTGTTTCTCATGTAGAACATGCACTACATTCAAAGAGAAATGATTGAGCAGGTAGATCTGTGAACTAGTGTTGATGTACTGATGGTGACACCCTCAAAATGTGTGCAGGTAGATGAGGTGAATGTGCTGAAGGAAGAGTTTGAGCAGAACAGCCAGGTGCTGGAGGCCCAGATGCAGGCTTACCACCCATCCACACTGCAGGACAACCTGCGTGTGGCCACACAGGCCGCAGAGGAGGAGGCCGACACCATCGCCCAGCAGTTTCTCGACGGTTAGCCACAAGCATTGTTGCTGTAGTGCTTCTCTGCCTCCTGCCAGTTTCACGGGATCTCATTAGCTTGGGAGCCATTCTTGCATTTAACTTTAGTGGGGCATGGTAGGCACGGGAGGCTCTGGGTTGGTATATTTCTTTGGAAAGCCAAGACACCTTGAAGACACAACTGGCAGCCACATGCTGTTCTGGCTATGTTAGAACAGCATCTAATATACCTTATTTACTCGCATAATTAATGCACTTTTTTTCCCGAAAAATATGCACAAAGTTGGGGGGTGCGTTTATTATGCGGGGTAAAATTTTGAGTGATTTTTTTTCCGCGGCCACCTCTAAAAGAAGTCGCAGTTTCACCCGAAAGGTGATCCATCTATTGTGATAACAAATGCATGGACAGCTATACGAAGTAAGGATAGTAGTTTTATCAGCCGTATAAACTTGCAAAGTATTTAACCAGCATGGTGTCAGCGAGCACAGGCAAACATGAACTAATCACACTCAATGACCACGGACACTCACTGTCGAAACGCTGGTGTGAGGAAGCGCGGCAGCAACAACGAGCGAAGTGACTTTCGTGCCGTGTATCGCTTCAACGCAAACTGAGTGGCGATACGGAGCACGCACAAAGGTATGAGCCGCTGCCGCACCTAGACTCAATCCCCAATGCAGATCACTTTCAAGATAAGGCGCGTGCGGCCGTGCAATGTGCAGTTGCTGTGCCACTTCCCTCCCTCCCTTGCCACCGGCGCCGTGCGTGCGACGAAATACGGCGTGTTTCCGCCCCACTTTCCTCCCTTGAACGCGGGAAATAGAGCCACGATCGTCGGCATCGACAGCAAAAATGCGCCTCGCGTGTCCATATGATTGCTATCGCAATAAAAGTAGGAAACACACAGTACGATTTGGCGTCCGATACAGTCGTACCCGCTGGAAGCCATATCGCACGCCGAATCGTACCGTGTCTCTTCTACTTCACGGCAGCAAGTTCAGGGTGCATTTATTAGGCGGGAGAAAAAAAATCTAAATTTTGACGACTAAAGTTGAGGGTGCGTTCATTACGTGAGTGCGTTCATTACACTAGTAAATACGGTCTAAAGGTTATAATGACCACATTTCAGTGCATTTACGATTTTCCAACACTCCCTATGGAAACTGCTTCCAGATATAATGAACGTTCTTTAAATCGCCGTGCTGATACAACGACCACTTCGAACCCGTTCACGGTAAAAAGAGGGCACACGCGCTGTGCCAAAGACGATGATACGGCCTACGAGATGAGCGAGCGACAGCCTCGCATGGATTTCGAAAGCCGCGAAAAAGTCACGCATTTTCAAGGCACACCTCCAAGGCAGAGGCGTGCCGCATACAGCATAAACAGCATGGCGCATAGCGTGTGCTGGTGCGATATCGGATGTCACAACGGCGTCACTGTCATTATTGCGCAATTTTCCGTGTGACAGCATGTACATTACGCTGGTTTCAACTATTTGGATGGACCATCTATGTCTACCACCATGGGAACAATGGCCACTCAAGCGTTCGTTTCGACGTGGCCCGTGTTGGCGAGAACGCTGCACCATGCAATGTTGTAAAGGGTCGACGGTTACTACGCTGTTATTAGGAGATCACAGTTGGTGGCGCTTCGTTTACGCGTTGCCGATTGCTGATAATGGTTTACGGTGACGTTTTATTTTTCGAACATCACATCTTTTTTTCGCGCGAAGCAACATAGATAATGTAATTTTATGGCTCTTGTGTGGCTCACCGCAGTCGTAATGCCGAGACCTTCACAAAATGGCGGCATGCTGCAGTAGTTTCTGAAGTTTACGCTTCCCGCCAACTAGAACACTTCGCTCTCGTGTGCAGAATACAGTCATGTCCCGCTGGTAGTAAAATATATAGCGAGCTCTCGAATAAAAAATGGCGGCTGAGCTTTGAAAGAGCTACATGACGCCGCATTTCATTCTTTAGATGCACGTTTCTAACGGAAGTTTGCAGCTAGGTGTGGGAACGCACCAAGAACAATAATGACACTGAAAATCTGGTTCTCGGACCAAAGTGCTGCCAAATTGTAACTGCTGATGCCAGCTGCAGTGTGGTTAATTTTTGAGCGTTTTTAAAGGCGAGTCCATATATAATGAACTACTGATATAATGGCCACTTTTCGTGGAACTATCGAGTTTGTTATAAATGGGTTCGGACTGTACATACAGGTATGTTATCAAAAGATATGGTAGGTGCAGTTAAACCTCAATATAACGAAGTCGGTAAAATCGGCACTTTCCCTTCGTTATAGTGAAACGTTATATTGAAATTCGATCTTTTATGCAAATAAGTACAGTACAATATAGACCACTTATAACGTAACCGCTTATAGTGCAAGATCGGATATAGTACGGTCTTTTCAGACTCCTGTTAATTTTCCCATAGCACTCCATGTATACGTATACCGCTTACAGTGCAGACGCGTGAGACGAAATACTGGTTATAACGCGGCTTCCGCGGGAAAATCTCGCTGACAAGAGCGGTAGTAAGCACGCCTCTCAACGAGGTGCCCCCACCGATGGGAGAGGAGACCAACGAGGGCAATGCGGAGGAGGAGCATGAGACGTGGAGCATGAGTCCAAGGGCGATAAAATCGCCTCCGCGCGCCGTATGTGCGGGTGAAAGCGCATGGGGGACGCGCGCCTTCACGGAGAGCGAACACACAGCGGAGATCAAACGCGACTTCCATCGTGCGAAAGGCCGTGGGGGTATGGGAGGGGGGGCGACGCTGTTCTACCAAATGCGTATCTTGCAACCGGGGCAAGGGGAATTGGCGACGCAATCTCCCACGCGAAAGGAGCAAAGCGGGAAGGCAGCACGGGAGGGAGGGCGGCTTCTACTCTGCCAACAAATGCGTTCGCACCTGTGCCGGCTGTCAGTGTTGCCGCGCGCACCATATCTTGAAAGCGATCTCCACACCGCTCTGACCTTTGTATGCGCTGTGCTTACGCCGCTCAGTTTCCGTTGAAGTCATAGACCGCACGAACCTTCGCTCGCTGCGGTGGCCGTGCTTGTTCACGCCAGCGTGTTGACAGTGGTTGTCTGCGGTAATCGAGTGTGATCTATTTATGTTCGCTTGTGCGCGCTGACACCACGCTTGTTAATTCTGTTAGTAAGCGAATGTGTCAAGTTTATGCAACCAATAAAGCTACTATCCCTACTCCTTATAGCTCTCTACTAATTTGCTATCGCAATTGTTGCTTCGCCTTTCGGGCGAAACTGAGACATTTCTTAAATTATTACTTTGTCTGCTTCATGCGAAGATCATGGGTACTTGGACATTAACCTTTCAACGTTCGTAAATTTAAATGAATGCAAAACTCCCAGTCGCACGCTTCGATTCTCGAATACGTGCGGCTGCTTGGTCTACATGTTTTGGATATGTGCAGGGCTTGAAAATCGTTGTTTTGGTAATAGTGCAGTAGTGCTTATAGTGCAGATATTCACGACTCCGGCGACTTACGTTATAAGTGGTCTACACTGTACCTGATAGATTTTGCTTACGTGGAAGGGGCTGCAACATTTTCTGCATTATTGTAAATTTGAATGAGAAAAAAATTCATTTTGTTGACTTTGAAAGTTGGCGATAAAAGATATGGTTTCATGCCATGCCGACAATATCTTTACATTGGCAGTACTTTCACATCCACTCAGTCACTGCTGCTGATAGTGTCATTTGCAGTGGGACAACGCTATCATGAAAAACGCCCGCAGCAGGGAGCGAATGTATCGTCTGCCTCTCGCTTCAATGCCTTTCCGAAACTCGAGATTACACAACCTGCAGTACTAAACATGCGAGAAGACTGCACACGATGCAAAAACGCCCGTGTGCTTGCGTTGTAGTGCACGTTAAAGAACCCCAGGTGGTCGAAATTAATCCGGAGCCCTCCACTACGGCGTGCCTCATAATCAGAACTGGTTTTGGCACGTAAAACCCCAGAAAGAAGAAGCACACGATGCTACGCTTGCTTGCTGCGTAAGTGCTCAGCTGCGCTGACATCCATGAGCAGCTACGGCCGCACTGGTATAGGAGATGCGCACCAACCTGCCCCCCACTCCTTTCTGTTCCCTCACTCCCTTCTACTCCTTAATTATTGCAATTTTCCGATTATAGCAGCATTCCAGCTCAACTTAGTGACATGTGTGGATATGGCTGCAACATGCGACATGTAAAATTCCTTGCTTCCTTTATCAACATGACTGCAATATCGAGTAAGATAATTTTCACTCTGTTACTTGATTGTTTGAATTGTTCAAATGAGCGGTCTTTCTGAACATCGCTGTGACCTGGCAGTAGATGACAAGTCAGCCGGTCCTGATCACTAAGTCGTTGTATAGAGGGAGAAACTGGAGAACTATTCCCAGTGGACTGTCACTCAAGTGCAAGTCTTTGCTCGTGCTTTATTTGTCCATTAGAGTGCCAGCAATGCTTTGACAGTCCTGTGTGTGTATAGACTTGTAGAGCACACTTGTCTTTTTCCAGGCAAACTAAGCACAGATCTGTTCCTTGCCAAGTTCATGGAAGTAAGAACGGTAAGTAGCTTTGCATCAACCATTATTTTCCCTGAGCTGACAGTGGTAAAGAAACGTAACCAGCAAGGGTTTTTTTTTTTTTTTTTTTTTGGGGGGGGGGGGAATTTAAGCCAACATCCCCCACACTATGGCTGCTCTAGATTGGGGTCCTGTAGAATCTGGTTTCTTATGCATTGATAATGTAAGAATGTTATGTACTCAACCCAGTTTGCCATGCTAGAAAATTATAATCTATACCAGCTGATGGTCATCTTCAGATACCATTGGTAAGCAGGCTTGATCGAAATCGTCCATTTCATTCACTAAATAAAATAAGATGTGTTACAAGTCTTGAACTCGCTAAGTGTTGAACTTAGAATTAGTTTTGAATTTAGAATAAATTAGTAACATCCCACAGACAAAAGCTGTATTATGAATTAACCCTGTGCCTTGACACTGAACATGATTTATGCAATTATTCACAATGCAACATAATGATTTTTCTTTTTTCAATATTAAGAAAAATTAAGATGAAATGCATCCCTACTATCTCATTCTAGACAGTATTTTTGAATGAAAAATATTATCAAGCACGGCATGTTTTGAATCTTCGCATTCTAATTTAGCTCTCGATTTCTTTAAACAAAAGGCATATTTAAATAGACAACGGCACTACGTCTGATGCATTGTGAACAAGGAACCTGTACAGTTCCGAAACGTTGTGGGTTCTTGGTGTCTCACAGGAGACCAACCACCGCGGGTTCGAGCTTAGCGAGCCACAGGGTCGCGTCAGCCGTCGCCTCCAGCACCGCTCGCACGCGAGCTCAGAGGCCGCAAGGGGCTACCGAGCGACGCACGCAAAAACACAGTAAAGCCCTGAGTTGACGGAAACCGTTTACTGAAACCGTCGGCACCAGCACTGCACAAACGCCCGCACGGAGGGGAGCCAAAGGGGTCCCGCACCAGGGCGAAAATACAATAACAGGCGCCTATAGCACGTCGCGGCGAGAGCACAGGCTCAAGCTGGGACACGCCGCTAGGAAAAGTCCCGGCGGCTATGCTACTTGCTCTGGCGATAACCAATGGGTCAACTCGCGAGAGCACGGGCAATATCCTTCGGCTTAGGCTTTCGGCAAGTGCGGCTCGGCGAGGTACGACCTCGCGCGAGCACTAATGGCACCGCTCGTCGGCTTAGCGTCGGGAAAGGATCAGCACAAAGTACGCGCTCCCCGCACGGGCAAAGGCACCGTGCGCGAGCTCAGTCCTAGTCACAAAGGTGTCGGCGGACGAGAGGAAAGCATGAACGTACCGTGCGCTGGTCCCGGAGAGAAGTCCACGCTTCCCCGCTAGCGGCCGACAACCGGCCGCGTCGTGACGTCAGCGCTCCGCCCCCACCGCCAACCGCCGCGTGCGCAGCGCCACCGCGGGAACCGGTTAGGCGGCGCGGGCGGAGAAGGAGGCCAGCGGGGAACGATGGCGAGGGATGGCAGAGCAGGCGAAGCGCGCGCGATCATGCCGGCGCAACCCTCAATCCCCACATCCTCCTCTCCTTAAATGCCCCCCTACCAGCCTGGCGAAACAGCTAGTAGGGGCTTATGCATCAAAGACAATTGAGTCTTTCATGCACAAGCTAAATGCTAACCTCAGCCCAGCAAGTACTCTTAACACACTGCGTTCCGACATATAAAACAAAACACTTTCATGCACTATAAAAAAAATAATTATATACAACGATCGTGGAAAAATAAAAAAAAACTTCGACTGCTACGCTCTATAATACAAAAAAAAAAAAAAAAAATGCCGCGAGAGGGGGGAGAAATATTAACAAAAATAGTCGGCCGCTGGCGCGGGACAGTGTCCAAGGTGCGAAGGGGAAACGGCGCGTAAAGTTCTGTGGCTAGGGGCGGTGGCCGAAGACGTAGGAGTCTCGAGGGCAGTCTTGATAGCAGGAACGGGCTCACCGTTGGTAGATCGGAGTTGTTGCTTTTGTGGTGGTGGCGGTCCCGAACTCCAGCCGGATGGGGCAGGACACTGCCGGGTCAGCTGGCCACGCCGCCGGAGCCAAGATGAAAGGGGCAGCCACAACCGTGGCTGCAAGGCGTTTGCACAGCGGCGGCGACCGCAGAGAGCCGGGCTCTCGGGCTGTCGTCAGAGGGTCAGTGACCCCGTCCACCTTCAGTGTCCACGACGATCCGATGCTGCAGTTGGTGCGACTTCTGGTTGCTTCGAAGAGCAACAGGCACCACGCACGCACGCGCACACACGCACGCACGCACACACTCCTTGCGGTTTTCACCATGGCTGCGCAACACTCCCAAACACCGCCATGCTCATCGCCGTACACAACGCGCCGCGCCATAGAAGGCGCAAAGCGTCCTTCGTCCCCCTCACACCGACGAGTCAATGGGACCATTGTCCACCACCGTGCCTGACGACCGCGCAAATCAACAACCCCCTTCTCGGCAAAGTGAAAAAAAAAAGGAAAAAGAAAAGAACAAGAAAAACAAAAATCTTCACCATCTACGTACAAGAAAAAAAAAAAACACGTAATGAATTAAACTATAAGGCTGTACACGCGAAAACACACTTTCAAAAGAAAAAACATAAATACACTCAGCGGGCGTACTTAAAAAAAATGGGAAAAAAATGCACACTGTTAAAACACTACATAAACACACTTGCAATACGCTGGGCTGGGGCTAGCTTATTTTCGTGCACTGGCCGTAAAGAAGCTAGCCCACTGAGGCTACGCATTTTACTGAGGGCCTTCGGTTGCGGAAAAGTCCGTCGTCCGGCGCGAAATCACACAGGTGACCGCTTCCTCAGATTGTACCGGTGCGTGGTCCGAATGCGGTCCGTTGCTCCGGGTGTGCCCCGTTGCTTGCGCGCAATGCCACTGGGCACTGGCGCGAGCTCGTCGGACCGTGACGCAAAGGCCTTCAGGTCGGCGATATGGGCACGGCTGAGTTTTCCCGAAGAGGGATCCTTCAGCAAGTACGCGAGTGGAGACCAAACTTTCTCTACTCGGTACGGACCAAGCCACTTAGGAGCGAGCGAGGCTGAGAACCCCTTGGTCGCATCGCTAAGAGCGTGGTTGCGCTTCAGGACAAGATCACCTACCTTAAATGAAAGATGGCGATGCTTCCGGTCGTATTGAGCCTTCTGCTGGGCCCTGGCCGACGCCAAACTCTGCCTTGCTCTACCGAGAGCCCGACAAAGCCTGTCCCGAAGTGCTGAAGCGTAAGCAGAACAGTCTGCCGGCGCTTCCTCGTCCCCGAGCTGGCATTGCATGACACTGGTCACCGGATTAGCCAACTCCCTTCCAAAATTGAGAAAGGCGGGAGAGAAACCAGTTGAGCGATTCTCGGAGGTTCGGACTGCGAACGCGAGCTCACTCAAGTGGTCTGCCCAATCCTTTTGACGTTCGGCAAAGGCCGCTAACATTGGTTTAAGAGTTCTATTGAGTCTCTCCGTCAAATTGGACTGGGGATGGTAGGGCGAAGTGGTGCAGTGATTAATTCCCAGGGAACGGCACGTAGCACCAAACACCCGAGCGGTGAAATAGGACGCGTTGTCCGTAATCAGTCTTTTCGGAAAGCCGAACCGACAAAACACTTCCTGTAGCCTTTCCAGCACCGCTCGCGCTGTCACTTTACGAAGCGGAAACAGTTCCACCCATTTAGAAAAATGATCAACGACTACCATCAGGTGTGTGAACCCCTGCTTACTCCTGGGGAAAGGCCCCATAAGATCGCAGGTGGCCACTTGCCACGGACGCTCACTGTCGATTGGTTTCATCAGCCCGGGCGGCTTGCCACCCCTTGATTTCACCATTTGACAGACATGGCAGGAACGGCAATAGCGAAAAATGTCACGCTTTATGCCAGGCCAGGTCACAGTTTGGCTTAGTTTCGCAAAAACTTTAGAGCCACTCAAATGACCGGCCAAGGGTTCGTCATGAGAACATCGCAACAGTGCGCTTCTCAGACTTTTGGGGATAACCACCTTAAACGGGTCCACAGCGTCATCATCGGTGGCTATGTATTTCAGCAGGAGCCCATCATGATCCAGCAAATATAAATCCGCGGGGGACTCAGCGACACACGCTGTTTCCGGCCCCCCTGCGCCCGCCGCACTACCAGCAGCGTCTCGGCGCTCCGTCTCCCTGAGACCGTCGCTCACTCCGCGACAAAACGGATCAATTTGCTGGGCCTTCAGTAGCTCTTGCCTGCTGAAAGCGATTCCAATTCTCCCAAAGGGGAGGTTGGTCTCGTCCCCACTCAGGACTGCAGCCATCGGCGTCATGGGTTCGCTTTCGAGAAGCTCCCCCGCACGCACGCTTTCCGGCGCGCTGCTTGCCTGGAGCGCGGAGAAACAGGTTTGCCCGCTTGCGGACTCGCCTCTCTCTCCGCTCGTTTCGCCCCCGACGCTAGCTGGCGCTAAGGCACCGGCAGCGGCTGTTGCACCTGGAGAAAAGCTCTGGGTGGACAATGGGGCACGAGATAGCGCGTCAGCTACCACGTTAGTGCTCCCCTTTCGATACTGCACAGAAAAGTCATAATGCTGTATCAGGAGAGCCCAGCGCGCCAGCCGGCCCGCAGGCTCACGGAGCCGCATCAGCCAGCTTAGCGCACTGTGGTCCGTTTGCACTACGAATTTCGTACCATCAAGGTAGACATCGAATTTACGTAGTGCAAACACGATAGCGAGGCACTCCTTCTCCGTCACGGAATAATTCCTCTCAGCCGGTATCAAGGAGCGGCTGGCAAAGGCCAGCGGCTGCAACACGCCATCGTATTCCTGTAGGAGGACTGCTCCTAAACCCAGATCGCTCGCGTCGGTCTGGACAACGAACGGTCTGGTCAGGTCGGGGAGTCTGAGCTGCGCTGTCTCCGCAATGGCGCTAGACAGTTGGCGAAAAGCCTGCTGCTGCTCAGGTCCCCATTGCCACTCGGCCGACTTACCCAAGAGCTTGCTCAAGGGCGCCTGCACTCGGGCACAGGACGGGATGAACGACCGGTAAAAGTTGGCCATTCCCAAAAAGCGGCGAAGGCCACGTACGTCCTTGGGCGCGGGGAATTCGAGGATTGCCCGAAGTTTCTCCCGGTCCGGCTCAATGGAGCCTTCGCCCAGCGTAAACCCCAGTAACTGAACTCGGGTTTGCGCTAGTTGGGCTTTCGCAGGATTCAAAGTCATCCCGGCGGCCCGCACCCTCTCGAGCACATCGGCAACATGGGCCAAGTGTTCTTCGAAGGTTCGTGAGTAAATCACGATGTCGTCGAGGTAGCACATGCAGTATGACCACTTTGCTTCCCCGAGGACGCGGTCCATCAGTCTCTGAAAGGTCGCAGGACCGTTGCATAGACCAAAGGGCATACGAGTAAACTCAAACAACCCTCTGTGGGACGTGAACGCGGTCTTGGACCGGTCACGCGCATCCATCCGGACCTGTAGGTACCCTTTCGAGGCATCCAACGTAGTGAAGTACCTCGCACTGCCCAGGGTTCCTACAATGGAGCTAATCGTAGGAAGCGGATAGGCATCCTTACGAGTCACTCCGTTCAGACGGCGGTAGTCTACGCACAGGCGATGACTGCCATCTTTCTTAGGCACCAACACAATTGGAGACGCCCAGGCGCTGTACGAGCGGCGGATAATGTCGGCCGATAGCATCTCGTCCAGCAAACCATCAATCACCTGCCTCTTGGCAAGACTGACGGGCCTGGGGTTACACTTCAAAGGAAGCGCGTCACCAGTTTCGATCGCGTGGCTCGCCAAATCGGTACAGCCCGGTTGATCGGTGAAAAGGTCTGCGTTGTCGCGTAACAGTGCCGACAAACGAGCCTTCTGTGCATCATCCAAATGAGCCGCACAGGCGGACAGAGGATGTGGTGCCTCTTCGTGCCGTGTCGCTCTATCCCACTGGGGATTGTGAGTCGACAAGCGCATAGCGCAGGGGCTTGCCCCCGAATTCTGCGCGCGACACGGTTCGTGCCGTGCCTCTCGATCCCAAAGGGGACCATGAGCGGGCGAGCGCGAAGCTCGGGGGCTTGCCCCCGAACTCGGCGCGCGACACGATTCCGACGCCCCATCTGCACAGGCAAGATCGGACGCCGGCGGGCTGATGAACGGCTTTAGCGACGTGAACTGACCGTCGCGATAGCCGCCATTCGCAATGTCCACAACGATCCCAGTTTTAAGGAGAAAGTCCCGGCCGAGAATCACAGGAACACTGAGCCCTGGGAGATGAACGAAACGCGTGCGTCTCATTCGCTCTCCCCACCTGACAGTCAGCCTTGCGGCGCCAGCCGAATGGGCCACGCCTTTCGCAAGATTGAATGTCGTTCGGCAGTCCCGCAAGCGCACTGCGTGCTTTTGCAAGTGGGACAAAACCTGTTCGCCGAACAACGAAGCGCTTGCGCCCGTGTCCAGCAGCGCCGAAAATTCGCGGCCGGCAATGGTCACCGGAATAAACGGCGCGTGCGCACCAGCAACACAACCTGCTCGGTACGCCGAGGGAACAAGCAAAGGTTCGGTCACTCGTGCCTTCACGAGCGACCTGCTATCCCGTTTCCCGGCCTCACAGGAGACCGGGGCGCGGTGCAATCCCTTGCAATGTGCCCTCGTTGTTGGCAGCGAAAACAGCGTACTCCGCCGCGGTATCTTTCCCGAGGCGGAGCAGCCTCAGCTCCCTGCCGGGGTCGGCTCGCCGCTTGATAACGAGCGTTTCCCTCCGCGATGCGCTGGGTCGAAAAGCGTCCCTGCGCATGCGTTTCGGTCGGTGGCGCAGCACAGGCTGCCCGTCTATCGTGCGTGTAGGGATCGAGAGCGCGCGCGCTCAGCTCCCAAACACACCCGCTTGCAGCCGCAAAGGCAGCTTGGCCGGGTTGTTGCCGTTGGGGAAAGGGCTCAGGCCCTCTCCACGCGCAGCTCGGCTCAAGGGCCTCGCTGGCGGGCGGCGGTGGGCGATAGGCGCGCGCGGCGATAATGTCGCCTTGAATGCGCTTTGCCTCGGCGGCTAATTCCTCCAGATTTCGGAAGCGGCCGCCGCGCAGGTACGCCGAAAAGGTCGGATGTGCCTGCCTGATCACCCGTTCGACGCGTTCCTCGTTCGAGGCATTGGGCTCGGCGACTAAGAAAAGGTCTTGCATCGCCCGTACGTACTCCTGAAGCGACTCATCAGGAGCCTGTGTACGTAGCCCAAGCTCTCGCCGCATCCGACTCTCGTAGTCAGCGGGTAGGAATTCACGCAGGAATGCCGCGCGGAACTCCTCGAGGGTTGTTGCACGGTGTCCGGAAAGCCTGTACCACCTAGCCGCCGAGTCAGTGAGTGCAACAGGGACGACGCGTCCGAGTACATCCTGATCGTTCAAACCCAGAGCTCTCTGGTAGCGTGCGAGGGAGTAACAGTAGTCCCTGGCACTAAGCAGGTCACCGTATCCGCTGTAGGTCGGGACTGCCAACCGTACAGCGGGGTGAGCGCATTTCGGAACAGCCGACAGCGTTTTAACTGCCCCAGAGAGCGCCTGGATCATTTCGGCGGCGTTATGCAACAGCGTCTGTGCGCCTGCTCCAAAGGGAGCCGTTGGCGCGTTAGCGGCGCGATCGAGCAAGGATGAACTGACGTCCAGCTCGATCAGTGGCGCGGTTTCCACAGGGATACCGGCCGGCGCGCCGCCGTCCCCAGAGCAAAAAGGGCTCCTAGCGGGGTGCGCCTGCTGTCGTTCACAGCTGCCACTTGAGGCAGCTATACGTGAATTGCTTAGGCCGCTTGCAGCCAGCGTTGACAAAACAGGCGCGTGCTCGATCGGTGTGCCACTGGGCGCCACCGAATGTACTCCAAAGGGAGACGTATGAGCGGAATTCATGGTCGCCGTGATTGAAGGTTCCCCACAGGGGGCCGCGGCATACCACTGGTTTTGGCTGTTCAATTGAGAAGCAGCCAGTGTCGATACAACAGGTGTGTGCTCGATCGGTGTGCCACTGGGCGCCACCGAGTGTACTCCAAAGGGAGACGTATGAGCGGAATTCGTGGTCGCCGTGATTGAAGGTTCCCCACAGGGGGCCGCGGCATACCACTGGTTTTGGCTGTTCAATTGAGAAGCAGCCAACGGGCAAAAGTCGGAGAGGGCTAAGGCCCCGTTTCCGCGCTGCGCTCCGTTTACTCCCGAAGGAGTCAATGATCGGGAGCGCTGCGACATCGCACTGCTTGGCATTCCAAAGGGAGCCGTGGCAGACGAATGTGCCCGTGTGCACTGTTCGGAGAGGGCTCTGGCCCCGTTTTCAAACAACGCTACTGCTCCAAAGGGAGCTGGTACGTAGCGCCTCACGTTGCCGTCCCCACAGGGGGTCGTTACAAGCGAGGGTGCAGGAGTGCGCTGCTCAAGGGGGGCCCTGGCCCCGTTCTCGAGCAACGCGGCGTCTGCTAGCACTAACAAAGGACAAAGGTCACTACGCCTAGCAGACATAACGCGGCGAAGTCCAATTCGCTAAGGCGTATTGACTCGGCTAAGCACAGACAAAGGCTTAATGAGCCTTTGAATCCGCGTTGGGCGCCAGTGTGGGTTCTTGGTGTCTCACAGGAGACCAACCACCGCGGGTTCGAGCTTAGCGAGCCACAGGGCCGCGTCAGCCGTCGCCTCCAGCACCGCTCGCGCGCGAGCTCAGAGGCCGCAAGGGGCTACCGAGCGACGCACGCAAAAACACAGTAAAGCCCTGAGTTGACGGAAACCGTTTACTGAAACCGTCGGCACCAGCACTGCACAAACGCCCGCACGGAGGGGAGCCAAAGGGGTCCCGCACCAGGGCGAAAATACAATAACAGGCGCCTATAGCACGTCGCGGCGAGAGCACAGGCTCAAGCTGGGACACGCCGCTAGGAAAAGTCCCGGCGGCTATGCTACTTGCTCTGGCGATAACCAATGGGTCAACTCGCGAGAGCACGGGCAATATCCTTCGGCTTAGGCTTTCGGCAAGTGCGGCTCGGCGAGGTACGACCTCGCGCGAGCACTAATGGCACCGCTCGTCGGCTTAGCGTCGGGAAAGGATCAGCACAAAGTACGCGCTCCCCGCACGGGCAAAGGCACCGTGCGCGAGCTCAGTCCTAGTCACAAAGGTGTCGGCGGACGAGAGGAAAGCATGAACGTACCGTGCGCTGGTCCCGGAGAGAAGTCCCCGCTTCCCCGCTAGCGGCCGACAACCGGCCGCGTCGTGACGTCAGCGCTCCGCCCCCACCGCCAACCGCCGCGTGCGCAGCGCCACCGCGGGAACCGGTTAGGCGGCGCGGGCGGAGAAGGAGGCCAGCGGGGAACGATGGCGAGGGATGGCAGAGCAGGCGAAGCGCGCGCGATCATGCCGGCGCAACCCTCAATCCCCACAACGTCAAACTTCTCAATTTTGACTTAGTCAGTGAGCGTAATTTTTATTAATTAACACAGTACTAATTTACACTAGGGCAACAGAATGAGTGCCAAGGAGAGGGAAACTCAGTCAAAATGGCACAGGATCAGGTCTTGCTATGATTATACGTAGGCGGGAACGCGAAGGGGAACTGAGGAGCTCGATTTTTGTTAGTTGCAACAATATGAAGCTAACAGATAACGAAGCCAAGAAAAGCACAGAGGAAAGTAATTGTTGTTGTTTCTTTAAGTCAAATTTAGAAATGATAAAGGGAAATGAAAGTGGACAAAAAAGAATAAAAACAACTTGACCCCAGTCTGAGCCGAACCTGAGACCTAGGTAGGATTCTGCTGGCACGCAATACAGGGTTAATTGGAGATTGTTGTGCCTTTGTTTTGCAGACTAAAATGCATATATATTTGGGTAAGGTCTGAGGGTAAAACTTCCATTAAGGCATTGATTTGGGTAACGTGATTATGTCGAACAAGGATTTACTGTATTTTGCCGTGGTATTTTGTGATGCTTATTGGTGTGACACTGTGTGTGAAGAGTATGTGCCTGCGTTTTTCTTTCCAGTTGGGTCACGTTAGGCGAGTGAAGGAAGAGAAGCTGCACGCCCAGCTCCAAGAGCTGCATAGGCACGGTTTCTGATGAAGGTGCGAACAAAGATGTGCACATGCCTCGTCAGCTGGCCTCCAGCTTCTGGATGCGCATTATCGTCATGCTGCACATGTGACACTCATCAGTGTACATATATGTGGGCTCATGGCAGCCTGTTCTTTTTTGCACTCAGTGAACGAGAAGAGCGGCCTTTTTTTTTTTATATCAAGCAAATTAACTCGTGTACATATACCTAGACAAATAATACTTATTTATAAATGCAAAGCAGCTGCTAATGACAGAAGACAATGCTGTGAAATATGAAAAGGAAGTGCCCAGGTGTTTTTACCTAGAGAAGTGAATCGAACAGCTTTTCTTTTTTTACAACTGTCTGGCAAAGAATAAAACAAATGCTGTTTTGCAGTTTGGTTGGAAATGTCATTAGTTATAAGGGAACTTGTTCTTCTATTTATTGTATGCAAGCAGGTAAGTCATGGTGCCTAATAATGCTTCCAGTGTTACAAGCAATAGGGACATGTCAGTGAATATTGAGACTTCCTGGTTCAGTAAGGACAAGAATTCCATTCCAATTTATTGAATTTTCTTGTTTTTACGATGCTCCAATTTCTGATAATTTGTAGAGTTCAAGTATAGCATGAAACCTAATATGTTTCCCATACGTGAAGTATTGGGTTATGGATGTTCTAGTTTCATGCTCTCAGAATTTTGAAAAATTAAATGATAGTAGGTGTGGGAGAACACCACCACCCTGCAGGGGCGTAGCCAGAAATTTTTTTCGGGGGGGTTCACCGGCCCGACCGGGAAGGGGGGGGGGGGGGGGGGGGGGGGGTCAAGCTTCTGCTTTCCTCTACGTCACGTGATCCATAATAAATATCGGTAGTTTAAGCAGACTCTATACATGTATATCAAAGACATGGAACCCCCCCCCCCCCCCCCCCCCCCATGCGTGTGCGTTTGCTTGTGAAGAAATTAAGTACAAAGTAAAGAAAGCGCAGTAAATACAGTAAGTACGACAGGTACGGTGGGCGTTTGGAGCAACGGTCTCTCATCGCGCCACTGAATGGACCAGTCTTCGAAAACGCATCATTTAGACGATGTGATCGGAGAAGACATCATTAATTGTTAATTTCTGTTAAGCATAGATGGCGCCGTCCTCGTTGGGGCGAAGTGCCTTTCACAAGTCAAGGACGGCTATACGCGTGAAAATGCACGTGTGACCAGGCTATACCTACTCACATATAGCAATAGTTTGTTCGCTGCCTCTTTGCGCTAGAAAACTTAAATACGCGCAAAAACGTGTAAGGCTTTTTTTTTTTTTTTTTCGAAGCTTTCGTCGCCCTGCTCCCTCATACGAGAGGGTTGCATTTCCTGCGGCAAGTGCATGGACCGCTGTGTATTCCGCTGTGTGCGAGCGTGCAGCCGTCATTTGCCTTTACCTCAACAGATTCAGAATTGTACAGAATATTTCACCGCACAGCATAGAGATGGCATGTGTACGCATTTTAACTAGTGCGTGAAACTCATTTCTGCTTCACTTCACCATCATCATCATCAGCCTATATTTTATGTCCACTGCAGGACGAAGGCCTCTATCTGCTAATATAATCTCGACCGAGTGAGGTGGGTCGTCACCGCAGGAATCAGGAAACGACGATGAAGGCGGGCATCGTGATGATGAAAAAAGTTGTCGCAGTTTCACCTGAAAGGCGAAGCATCAATTGCGATAGCAAATTTGGAGAGAGCTATACGGAGTAATGATATTAGCTTTATCAGCTGTATAAACTTGGACATGCAGCAGAACCGGCAACGCGCAGAACTGTTGTCGACGCCGTCGGCGTTTTGCCCGCGTTCGCTCAAAATGCCTGCGGCGTTGGTGACTGTTGCCGGAGCCTCTGATATAAATAGGCACTTGGTGCCGCAGCTAAACGTCGCCTCCCTTCCCTCCCCCCCCCCCCCCCCCCCGCGACCTTTCGTGCGTGAGAAGAAGGCGCGTTTGCTCTACATATATGGTGATTGTAAAGGAGGAAAGAGACGCCTACTTCTGCAGCCCTTAAGGAAGCACGGCGCAGAACGCGCGTTTGTTCTCCGCCGTGCGTTCACTCCCCGTGAAAGAGCGCGTCCCTCGCGCCCTTTCACTCGCACATACAGCGTTCGGCGGCGCGCGGCGACGATTTCATCTCCATTGACGTCATACGGAACCTCACGGCGACGGCGACGGCGACGCCGACGGCAGAAATCTGCTTTTGAGTGTCCATATAATTGCTATCGCAATAAAATAGAAAAGATTGTATTCACTTCATTGGTACATGGTTTTGACTCTATCCGAGTCTCGAGCGGTTCTGATTAACACGGGGGCCAGGACGGCCTTAAATCCCCTCGTGGTGGCCGGCGCTTCCTTTGGGGAAGTCCTCTCTCCGGTGGTCAAGTTGACGACCTCTTCGCCCTCGGGTCTTCCTTCTTGGTAGCTCGCCGTTTTCGTCTGCTCCGTAGAGGTGATAGCTCTCTCGGGGCTGAAGGGGATTATCTCGTCACGGGAAAAGCGCTGGGGCTTGCTTCCCACGTTGGAGAGATACAGATTCCAGGCATAACCTGCCGATGACTCCTTCGGGGAACTTGTGGAAGTGTGAGACCTCTGTGTAAGTGGTTCTTGAGGGAAAGGGAAAGGTTGGCGCTATCTTCTGCAGCCCTTGAGGGAGCACGGCTCAGCGCCATGAGACCTCTGTCGGGCGGTCAAGTTGGCGACCTCCTCTCCCTCGGGTCTTCCTTCTTGGTAGCTCGCTGTTTTCGTCTGCTCCGTAGAGGTCAGACGCTCTCTCGGGGATGAAAGAGGATTATCTCGTCACGGGAAAGGCGCTCGAGCTTGATTCCCACATTTGACAGGTGCAGTTCCAAGCCGATCATAACAGTGCGATCTCTAATTACCCCTGTCTTGCGCTAGCGTATTCCAACTTGCGCCTGCAAATTTCCTAACTTCATCATCCCACCTGGTTTTCTGCCTTCCTCGACTGCGCTTCCCTTCTCTTGGTATCCATTCTGTAACCCTAATGGTCCACCGGTTATCCATCCTACGCATTACATGGCCTGCCCAGCTCCATTTCTTCCGCTTAATGTCAATTAGAATATCGGCTATCCCCGTTTGTTCGCTGATCCACACCGCTCTCTTCCTATCTCTTAACGTTAGTCCTAAGATTTTTCGTTCCATCGCTCTTTGTGCGGTCCTTAACTTGTTCTCGAGCTTCTTTGTTAACCTCCAAGTTTCTGCCCCATATGTTAGCACCGGTCGAATGCAATGATTGTACACTTTTCTTTTCAACGACAGTGGTAAGCTCCCAGTCAGGATTTGGTAATGCCTGCCGTATGCACCCCAACCCAATTTTATTCTTCTGTAAATTTCTTTCTCGTGATCAGGGTCACCTGTGAGTAATTGGCCTAGATAAGCGTACTCCTTTGCAGACTCTAGAGGCTGTTATGATCGGCTTGGAACTGCACCTGTCAAATGTGGGAATCAAGCTCGAGCGCCTTTCCCATGACGAGATAATCCTCTTTCATCCCCGAGAGAGCCTCTGACCTCTACGGAGCAGACGAAAACGGCGAGCTACCAAGAAGGAGGACCCGAGGGAGAGGAGGTCGTCAACTTGACCGCCCGACAAAGTTCCGACACTTCCACAAGTTCCCCGCAGGAGTCATCGGCAGGTTATGATCTTCCTGGAATCTGTATCTCTCCAATGTGGGAAGCAAGCCCCAGCGCTTTTCCCGTGACGAGATAATCCCCTTCATCCCCGAGAGAGCGTCTCACCTCTACGGAGCAGACGAAAACGGCGAGCTACCAAGAAGGAGGACCCGAGGGAGAGGAGGTCGTCAACTTGACCACCGGAGAGAGGACTTCCCCGAAGGAAAGATCGGCCACCACGAGGGGATTTAAGGCCGTCCTGGCCCCCGTGTTAATCAGAACCGCTCGAGACTCGGATAGAGTCAAAACCATGTACCAATGAAGTGAATACAATCTTTTCTATTTTTCATCATCACGATGCCCGCCTTCATCGTCGTTTCCTGATTCCTGCGGTGACGACCCACCTCACCCGGTCGAGATTATATCAAGGCTGACTGGCAATCCTGAATTCTTGTTCCCTTGCCAGGCTATTGAACATTATCTTTGTCTTCTGTATATTCATCTTCAACCCAATTCTTACACTTTCTCGATTAAGGTCCTCAATCATTTGTTGTAATTCGTCTCCATTGTTGCTGAATAGGACAATGTCATCTGAAAACCGAAGGTTGCTGAGATATTCGTCGTTGATCCTCACTCCTAAGCCTTCCCAGTCTAAGAGCTTGAATACTTCTTCTAAGCATGCAGTGGTGGCGCGGAGCAGAGGTAGAATACCCGGCCTCAAATCTGAAGGTCGTAAGTTCGAATCCTACTCCAGTCCACCAAACTTTTCAGGTATGAAGTGGTGCCTGACACCGCCAAGAAAAAAAAAATATATATATATATATATATATATATATATATATATATATATATCCGAGAGCTAGTGGGGCTATACTAGCTCAGGTGCAACCAAACTACCAAGGCCCACTAAGCTTCATCAAAGTCACTCCCTCGCCACAACAGGAATTCGCCTCCCTGGTGCAGTATTCGGCCACTACCTCCCTCATGACTCCGACAATTAACTCTGCTTCACTTACGCCGGTGCAAACAGGAAGCGGCCTTGTACCTCACAGAATCTCGACTGATTGGTGCACTAGTGATGCAGGAATGAACTCCGGTCTTGTTCAGTGCATAGTGCACGTAATCAATTTCTCAGGACGCACGAACTCCGACGAGAACTCTGAGCGCCTGCAAAAAGAGTTTACTTACGCTGTATATACTGCGCACAGCAGTAATTCATGCTTGTCGGCTGTCGGCATTCTGTTGCGAGTCGGTGCAATTTCACTGCTGTCATCAACCCCTTCGTGTGTACATTGCTGGTTTGGGATTCCACAACAAAACAGCAACTACTAGCCTTCCGTAGGGGCGCAATCGCAGACTAAGCCTACGCAGACTAAGCGCAGACTAAGCCTACGTTCACACTTGGGAAACGGCAAGCGGGCGGAAAGGCCAAAGTGGCCGGAAAACATTTTCCGCGCCTAAGATCCCGCGCGAGCGCGGCCTAACCGGCACCTGAAGGGAAGCGGCGGAAATGTATACCGGAGATTTCGACCACCTGGGGTCTTTAACGTGCACCTAAATCTAAGTAAACGGGCCTCGAGCGTTTTCGCCATCATCTAAAATGCGGCTGCCGCATTTGTTGCTTCATTTGTTGCGCATTTGTGGCTTCAGAATGCGGCCGCCACATTCTCGCCCACAACTTCACAGAGTGTCAAAGCCTTGACAAACACCGTGACAGTTTTTTCCATATGCAGACATGATTCGCTGTAAATTACCAACCAAAATGGAAGCGCCCAGGAATGAAATTGTGATAGTAGCACCGGTTTCATGAATTATGTCAGCGTGAAGCGACGAGAACAAAGGGTGGGTAAGTGGGGGGGGGGGGGGGGGGGGGTTGCGGAAAAAATTTCGGGGGGGGGGGTTTTGAACCCCCCCAACCCCCCCCCCCCCCCCCCCCCTGGCTACGCCCCTGGTTGCAGCGAACGGTAGTTTCGTTCTGACTCGGTGCATGCGTCGGCCGCGTGCCTTAAGCACCGCAAGTTCGCCGTTCATAATCGCGTCGATAGCGGCCGCGGTTGCGACAGTTGTTTCGGTTTGACTCGGTGCAAAGCTGTCGAGGACGAATAGCACCGGCTACATCGCGATGGACGTACGATCTGTTGGCGGTCAGCTTACTGGCGAACAAAATAATCGGAATTAACTCGGTTTTACTATATGTGATGTATACTATTCGCTTCGAACCTCAAATTGACTATTCGCCCATCCATAGCACTTTTTTTTTCTTTTTTTTTATATCTGTGCTCGCGCCGCGCTTCGACGCGTACAATCTGCCCTGCACCATCTGCGCATGAGTGAGCCACGTCGGCACGCATACGCGTAGCTTGGCCGTAACGCAGTCGACGCGTGCGGCGCCGATGACAACGCAGAGTGGTGACGTGTGCGCAATCCCCGCTTTTGTATGTCGCGCAGATTGCCCTTATAACGATCTGACGATAACCCACAGAAACCATCTGTCATAAAAAAAAAAAAAAATGTTTTCTGGAAGAAAACTGGGAAGAAATACTTTCTGAGCAATAGAAGATTGCCATTAAGCACAGTATGGCCCCCTATTAAATAGAAAACGCCATTGGTATTTAGGACAACTTCACTATTTCTTCCGCTTCAGAGGGAAAAAGCACTTGATTCTATTTCACAGACATTCTATCAATAAAAAATATTTTCTAGACCTTCGTATACCGGGGTTGTTGTAGGGGTTCGTATGTAGGGGTTGTTATGAGCGCTGGCATTGTAATTTGGTGTTCCCTTTAATAAGAGTAGGGCATACTATGCAACTTGATTTATAGGTACCTAAGTTAGTGATAGCTAGCAAGATTTTTATTTATTGATTCGATTCGTACTAGTATTCGGTATTCGCACACCCCTAGTTCTAACTGTATCCATGCTGCTCACCATGCCTCAAACTGTGCCTGCAGTGCA